>NW_027011395.1:0-24388 GCF_036934945.1 Oncorhynchus masou masou | reverse complement strand
CGTATGATTTGATCGATTTGATTGGATCAGGTGCCGTATAATATAATGTTTATTCCCAGGAGGCTCAGAGACCTTCGCAGAGGAAGAACAGAACACTGAGTATGTTCTAAATGAGTATGTTCTAAATGAGTATGTTCTAAATGAGTATGTTCTAAATGAGTATGTTCTAAATGAGTATGTTCTAAATGAGTATGTTCTAAATGAGTATGTTCTAAATGAGTATGTTCTAAATGAGTATGTTCTAAATGAGTATGTTCTAAATGAGTATGTTCTAAATGAGTATGTTCTAAATGAGTATGTTCTAAATGAGTATGTTCTAAATGAGTATGTTCTAAATGAGTATGTTCTAAATGAGTATGTTCTAAATGAGTATGTTCTAAATGAGTATGTTCTAAATGAGTATGTTCTAAATGAGTATGTTCTAAATGAGTATGTTCTAAATGAGTATGTTCTAAATGAGTATGTTCTAAATGAGTATGTTCTAAATGAGTATGTTCTAAATGAGTATGTTCTAAATGAGTATGTTCTAAATCTATTCCCTATACTGTATAGTGCACTACATTTGACCAGAGGTGTATGGGCCCTTGTCAAATGTAGTGCACTACGCAGGGAATAGTGTGCCATTTGGGATGCGAAAAAAATGCCATTTCAACTCCTGCCTACTCCACTCGCTGTGCAGATTACCCGATAGCAATAAATTAATTTCATGCCGGCCTCTTTAAAAAGAAATCTGTCTGGAGTTTTCACAGCATGACACTCGTGTGACTGTTGGAAAGCAGTCTACTGTATATGTCTTTTTGTTGAATCAACTGTATATCTTTACAAACTGACAGATTTTTTTTTCAACGTTAAGTTATTGACTAATATTGTCCCCATGCTTACCAATAAGGACATCTCTGCACACCTCTCTTCGTCCTAACTTCTTTCTATTCCTCTCCTGCATCCTCACTCCTCTATCTAAACTTCTCTCCGTTCTCCATCCCTCTATTCCTCTCCTAACTATTCCTCCCTTCATCCTCACTCCTCTATCTAAACTTCTCTCCGTTCTCCATCCCTCTATTCCTCTCCTAACTATTCCTCCCTTCATCCTCACTCCTCTATCTAAACTTCTCTCCGTTCTCCAATCCTCTATTCCTCTCCTAACTATTCCTCCCTTCATCCTCACTCCTCTATCTAAACTTCTCTCCATTCTCCATCCCTCTTTGACTCCCAGGCTCCATATTTCTGGCCTTCTAACTGCTGGGAGCCAGAGAACACAGACTATGGTAAGTCCATAGAAATTGAATTACTAGAACAGAGATTCCCCTTTCAAAGCAATGCTCTGTGACGGTTGGAAATTCTACATCTATGGTAAATCATTCACTATAGGTAGTGATGGGAAATAAATACTGTAAAAGAAAATGACTCGAGTGAAAGTTGCTAAAATATACTGAAGTATAAAAAGTAAAAGTCTAAATAATTTCAAATTCCTTGTAGTAAGAGACCCAGAAGGCACAATTGATTTTGTTTTTTTGAAAACATTTATAGATAGCCAGGGGCACACTTCAACAGTTAGACATCATTCACAAACTAAGCATTTGTGTTTAGTGAGTCTGCCAGATCAGAGGAAGTAGGGATGACCAGGGATGTTCTCTTGATAAGTGCGTGAATTAGACAATTTTCCTGTTCTGCTAATCATTCAAAATGTACTTTTGAGTGCCGGGGGAAATTTATTAAGGAGTAAAAATTACTTTATTTTCGTTAGGACTGTAGTGGAGTAAAAGTTAAAGTTGTCAAAAAATATAAATAGTAAAGTACAAATACCCCCAAAGAACTGCTGAAGTAGTACTGTGAAGTACTACTAGGGCTGAAGTAGTACTGTGAAGTAGGGGATCATGAAGTTACCATTAGTGCTGAAGTAGTACTGTGAAGTACTGTGAAGTACTACTAGTGCTGAAGTAGTACTGTGAAGTACTGTGAAGTACTACTAGGGCTGAAGTAGTACTGTGAAGTACTGTGAAGTACTACTTAGGGCTGAAGTAGTACTGTGAAGTACTGTGAAGTACTACTAGGCTGAAGTAGTACTGTGAAGTACTACTAAGTAGGCACTACCAGTGCCGAAGTAGTACCGAAGCACGCCGGTAAGTGCCGAAGTACCGGAAGTGGGCCGAAGTACTGTGAAGTACTACTAGCGCTGAAGTAGTACCGTGAAGCACCACTAGGCCGAAGTAGCACCGTACCACTAGGCTGAAGCAGCCCGTGAAGCAATTAGTGCCGACTGGTGAAGTACTAGGGCTGAAGCAGTGCTACCAGAGAAGTACTGTAGCCGTGAAGCACTACTAGAAGTACTGAAGCACTGTACATCAGGAAGTAGTACTGCGCCGAAGCACTGCAGCTAGGGCTGAAGTAGTACTAAGTATTATTAGTGCTGAAGTAGTACTGTGAAGCAAAGCACTACTAGTGAAGTACTACACCGTGAAGCACTTACCAGTGCCGAAGTTAGAAAGCGCTATTATGCCGAAGTAGTACCGTGAAGCACCTACAGTGCTGAAGCAGTGCTGAAGGCTGTGAAGCACTACCAGTGCCGAAGCAGTACCGTGAAGTGCCACTAGTGCCGAAGTAGCAAGTGCTGTGAAGTAGGTACTAAGTGCTGAAGTAGTACTGTGAAGTACCGAAGTGAAGTAAGTAGTACTACTACTAGGCTGAAGTAGTACTGGTGAAGCACTACTAGGCTGAAGTAGTACCTGTGAAGTGTGAAGTACTACTAGGGCTGAAGTAGTACTGAAGTACCGTGAAGTGCTACTAGTGCTGAAGTAGTACTGTGAAGTTACTAAAGTAGCACTGTGAAGGACTGAAGCAGTACTGGAAGTACTAGTGCTGAAGTAGTACTGTGAAGTACTACTAGTGCTGAAGTAGTACTGTGAAGTACTACTAGGCTGAATTAGTACTGTGAAGCAATACTAGTGCTGAAGTAGTACTGTGAAGTACTACTAGTGCTGAAGTAGTACTGCAAGTACTACTGCTGAAGTAAAGTACTGTGAAGTACCACTAGTGCTGAAGTAGTACTGTGAAGTGCTACTAGGGCTGAAGTAGTACTGTGAAGTACTACTAGGCTAAGTAGTACTGTGAAGTACTGTGACGTACTTTACACCATTGACTATAGAGCTAGAAATCCTAACACTTCATCCTATAGGACAGTGTCCCCATCACAGCTCTCAGAACAGTCACAACCAGGAGACTCTTCAGCTCCTGGGTAACATAATAGATAACAACAGCTCTCAGAACAGTCCAACCAGGATAAGCAACATTATAGATAACAACAGCTCTCAGAACAGTCACAACCAGGAGACTCATCAGCTCCAGGATAACATTATAGATAACAACAGCTCTCAGAACAGTCACAACCAGGAGACTCATCAGCTCCAGGGTAACATTACAGATAACGACAGCTCTCAGAACAGTCACAACCATGAGACTCATCAGCTCCAGGGTAACATTATAGATAACGACAGCTCTCAGAACAGTCACAACCAGGAGACTCATCAGCTCCAGGGTAACATTATAGATAACAACAGCTCTCAGAACAGTCACAACCAGGAGACTCATCAGCTCCTGGGTAACATAGATAACGACAGCTCTCAGAACAGTCACAACCAGGAGACTCATCAGCTCCAGGGTAACATTATAGATAACACAGCTCTCAGAACAGTCACAACCAGGAGACTCATCAGCTCCTGGGTAACATTATAGATAACGACAGCTCTCAGAACAGTCACAAACCAGGAGACTCATCAGCTCCAGGGGTAACATTATAGATAACGTACAGCCTCAGAACAGTCACAACCAGGAGACTCATCAGCTCCTGAGGTCGGGACTAAATCTGAACAGGTACTAGGAGTGGGTGATGAGAAGGATGGATGGGAGATGAGGGGAGATGGGGGGGTTAGGGGGATGGGAGATAAGGGGGGTGTTGGAAGGATGGGGAATGAGGGGGGGTGTTGAGGGATGGGAGATAAGGGGGTGTTGGAGGATGGGAGATGAGGGGGGTGTTGGAGGAATGGGAGAGATGGGGGGGGTGTTGGAGGATTGGAGAGATGAGGGGGGGTGTTGGAGGATGGGAGATGAGGGGGGTGTTGGAGGATGAGATGAGGGGGGTGTTGGAGGATGGGAGATGAGGGGTGTTGGAGGATGGGAGATGAGGGGGGTGTTGGAGGATGGGAGATGAGGGGGGTGTTGGAGGATGGGAGATGAGGGGGGTGTTGGAGGATAGGGAGATGTGCGGGGGGGTTGGAGGGATGGGAGATGAGGGGAGGGGGGGTGTTGGAGGATGGGAGATGAGGGGAGGGGGGTGTTAGAGGGATGGGAGAGTGAAAAGAGAATGTAAGAGCGATGAAGGTAACTGGTGAGGAAGGGAAGGGAAGGGATGGGTGGAGAGTGAGAGATAGGGATGGATGGATGAGGAGGGAGAGAGATAGGGATGGAGGGATGGAGAGATGGAGGGATGGAGAGAGATAGGGATGGAGGGATGGAGAGATAGGGATGGAGGGATGGAGAGATAGGGATGGAGGGATGGAGAGAGATAGGGATGGAGGGATGGAGAGAGATAGGGATGGAGGGATGGAGGGATGGAGAGAGATAGGGATGGAGGGATGAGGAGGGAGAGAGATAGGGATGGAGGGATGGAGGGATGGAGAGAGATAGGGATGGAGGGATGGAGAGAGATAGGGATGGAGGGATGGAGAGAGATTGGGATGGAGGGATGGAGAGAGATAGGGATGGAGGGATGGAGAGAGATTGGGATGGAGGGATGGAGAGAGATTGGGATGGAGGGATGGAGAGAGATAGGGATGGAGGGATGGAGAGAGATAGGGATGGATGGATGAGGAGGGAGAGAGATAGGGATGGAGGGATGGAGAGAGATTGGGATGGAGGGATGGAGAGATTGGGATGGAGGGATGGAGAGAGATTGGGATGGAGGGATGGAGAGAGATAGGGATGGAGGGATGGAGAGAGATAGGGATGGAGGGATGGAGAGAGATAGGGATGGAGGGATGGAGAGAGATAGGGATGGAGGGATGGAGAGAGATAGGGATGGAGGGATGGAGAGAGATAGGGATGGAGGGATGGAGAGAGATAGGGATGGAGGGATGAGGAGGGAGAGAGATAGGGATGGAGGGATGGAGGGATGGAGAGATAGGGATGGAGAGAGATAGGGATGGAGGGATGGAGAGAGATAGGGATGGAGGGATGGAGAGAGATTGGGATGGAGGGATGGAGAGAGATAGGGATGGAGGGATGGAGAGAGATAGGGATGGAGGGATGGAGAGAGATTGGGATGGAGGGATGGAGAGAGATTGGGATGGAGGGATGGAGAGAGATTGGGATGGAGGGATGGAGAGAGATAGGGATGGAGGGATGGAGAGAGATTGGGATGGAGGGATGGAGAGAGATTGGGATGGAGGGATGGAGAGAGATTGGGATGGAGGGATGGAGAGAGATAGGGATGGATGGATGAGGAGGGAGAGAGATTGGGATGGAGGGATGGAGAGAGATTGGGATGGAGGGATGGAGAGAGATTGGGATGGAGGGATGGAGAGAGATAGGGATGGATGAGGAGGGAGAGAGATAGGGATGGAGGGATGGAGAGAGATTGGAATGGAGGGATGGAGAGAGATTGGTATGGAGGGATGGAGAGAGATTGGGATGGAGGGATGGAGAGAGATAGGGATGGAGGGATGGAGGGATGGAGAGAGATAGGGATGGAGGGATGGAGAGAGATTGGGATGGAGGGATGGAGAGAGATAGGGATGGAGGGATGGAGAGAGATAGGGATGGAGGGATGGAGAGAGATAGGGATGGATGGATGGAGAGAGATAGGGATGGAGGGATGGAGAGAGATTGGGATGGAGGGATGGAGAGAGATTGGGATGGAGGGATGGAGAGAGATAGGGATGGAGGGATGGAGGGATGGAGAGAGATAGGGATGGAGGGATGGAGAGAGATTGGGATGGAGGGATGGAGAGAGATTGGGATGGAGGGATGGAGAGAGATAGGGATGGAGGGATGGAGAGAGATAGGGATGGAGGGATGGAGAGAGATAGGGATGGAGGGATGGAGAGAGATAGGGATGGAGGGATGGAGAGAGATTGGGATGGAGGGATGGAGAGAGATAGGGATGGAGGGATGGAGAGAGATAGGGATGGAGGGATGGAGGGATGGAGAGAGATAGGGATGGAGGGATGAGGAGGGAGAGAGATAGGGATGGAGGGATGGAGAGAGATAGGGATGGAGGGATGGAGGGATGGAGAGAGATAGGGATGGAGGGATGGAGAGAGATAGGGATGGAGGGATGGAGAGAGATAGGGATGGAGGGATGGAGAGAGATAGGGATGGAGAGAGATTGGGATGGAGGGATGGAGAGAGATTGGGATGGAGGGATGGAGAGAGATAGGGATGGAGGGATGGAGAGAGATAGGGATGGATGGATGAGGAGGGAGAGAGATTGGGATGGGAGGGATGGAGAGAGATTGGGATGGAGGGATGGAGAGAGATTGGGATGGAGGATGGAGAGATAGGGATGGATGAGGAGGGAGAGAGATAGGGATGGAGGGATGAGAGAGATTGGAATGGAGGGATGGAGAGAGATTGGGATGGAGGGATGGAGAGAGATTGGGATGGAGGGATGGAGAGAGATAGGGATGGATGGATGAGGAGGGAGAGAGATAGGGATGGAGGGATGGAGAGAGATTGGAATGGTGGGATGGAGAGAGATTTGGATGGAGGGATGGAGAGAGATTGGGATGGAGGGATGAGGAGGGAGAGAGATTGGGATGGAGGGATGAGGATGGAGAGAGATTGGGATGGAGGGATGAGGAGGGAGAGAGATTGGGATGGAGGGATGAGGAGGGAGAGATTGGGATGGAGGATGAGGAGGGAGAGATAGGGGATGGAGGATGGAGAGAGATTGGGATGGAGGGATGGAGAGAGATTGGGATGGAGGGATGGGAGAGATAGGGATGGAGGGATGGAGAGAGATAGGGATGGAGGGATGGAGAGAGATTGGGATGGAGGGATGGAGAGAGATATGGATGGATGGATGAGGAGGGAGAGAGATAGGGATGGAGGGATGGAGAGAGATAGGGATGGAGGGATTGAAGGGATTTACAGAACCACTGATAAGGCTCAGTCTTAGGTCTCTCTCTTTCTTTCTCTCTCAATTCAATTCAAGGGCTTTATTGGCATGGGAAACATGTGTTAACATTGCCAAAGCAAGTGAGGATTGCTCTCTCTCTCTCTCTCTCTCTCTCTCTCTCTCTCTTTGCTCTCTTTCTCTGCTCTTGCTCTCTCTCTCTCTTCTCACTCTCTTTCTTGCTGTCTCTCTCTCTCTTTGCTCGCGCTCTCTTTCTTGCTCTCTCTCTTCTTGCTCTCTCTCTCCTTTCTTGCTCTCCTTTTTCTTTCTCGTTCTTTCTTTCTTTCTTCTTCTCTCTCTCTTTTTCTCTCTCTCTTCTCTCTCTCTCTCTCTCTTCTTTGCTCTCTCTGTCTCTCTTGCTCTTTCTTGCTCTCTCTGTCTCTCTCTCCTTGCTCGCTCTCTCTCTCTTCTTTGCTCTCTCTCTCTCTCTCTCTCTCTGACCCTCTCTCTCTGACCCTCTCTCTCTCTCTCTCTCTCTCTCTGTCCCTCTCTCTCTCTCGCTTCCTCTCTTGCTCTGCTTCCTCTCTCTCGCTCTCTCTCTCTCTTGCTCTCGCTTCCCTCTCTCTTCTCTCTTTCTTGCTCTCTCTCTCTCTCTCTCATCTCTCTGTCCCTCTCTCCTCTGTCCTCTCTCCTCTCTCTCTCTCCTCTCTCCTCTCTCTCTCTCTCTCACTCTCTCTCTCTCATCTCTGTCCCTCTCTCTCCTCTCTCCCCTCTCTCTCTCCCTCTCTGTCCCTCTCTCTCTCTCTCTCTCTCTCTCTCTCTCTCTCTCTCTCTCTCTCTCTCTCTCTCTCTCCTCACCCTCTCCTCTCTCTCCCTCTCTCTCACTCCTCTCTCCCTCTCTCCTCTCTCTCCTCTCCTCTCTCCTCTCTCTCTCCTCTCTCTCTCTCTCTCTCCTCTCTCTCTCTCTCCTCTCTCCTCTCTCCTCCAGCTATCTATCTGTGCAAGAGGACCATGCAGAACAAGACTCGTCTGGAGCTGGCTGATTATGAGGCGGTGGGTACTATCCTGTACAGTGCTTTAGTATCTATAGATTATAGTATCAAACAATATGACTGTATCCTGTACAGTGCTTTAGTATCTATAGATTATAGTATCAAACAATATGACTGTCTGACTGTAACTGGAAACACAACGTTTTCCCCCCCATTTCAATAAGCCCTGGCTGATACAGGTAGTGAAACCAGCCAACATAGACTTCAAGGTTCAGTTGATTTGCAATTTGACACTCTGCTAGGTGTCTCTCTCTCCTCCCTCTCTCCTTCTCTCCCTACCACCTCCTCTCCCCCCTCTCCTTCTCCCTACCACCTCTCTCCCTCCCCCTACCACCTCTCCCTCCCTCCCTCCCTCCCTCCCTCCCTCCCTCCCTCCCTCCCCTCCCTCCCTCCCCCTCCCTCCCTCCCTACTGTCTCCCCACCACCTCTCTCCCCCACCACCTCTCCCCACTCCATCTCTCCATGAATCAGAGAACCTAGCCAGACTACAGAGAGCCTTCACTAGGAAGTGGGAGTTTGTCTTCATGCAGGCCGAGGCTCAGGTCAAGTAAGTAAAGTTTTGTGTGCGTGCGTGTGTTTTCTGTGTGTGTGTCTGTGTTTCTGTATGTGTGTCTGTGTTTCTCTGCGTGTGCGTGTGTGTGCATGTGTGTGTGTGTGCATGTGTGTGTACGTGTGTGCGCATGTATGTGTGCAGCTCTGTGTGTGTGTGTGTGTGTGTGTGTGTGTGTGTGTGTGTGTGTGTGTGTGTGTGTGTGTGTGTGTGTGTGTGTGTGTGTGTGTGTGTGTGTGTGTGTGTGTGTGTGCAGCTGTGTGTATGTGTACGTGTATGTGTATGTGTATGTGTGTGTGTGTGTGTGTGTCAACCGCCTTTCTTTGTGAGCCAGACGTCCCTCCTAATTTGATTGGTCATGAAACCTGTTCTGACTATCAGAGGCCGTTTTACACCTGAATCAGGAATCATGGGAGGAGAGACAGGGATTTGTCTCAAATGACACCCTACACTGCATTACTTCTTGGTGAAAAGTAGTGCACTATATAGGGAATAGGGTGCCAATTGGTACAGGGTGCAGTGGAGCGCTGAGGGAGCCGGGGTGTGTGTGTGTGTGAGCATCAGTGTACAGCTCTGTGTAAATGCCAGTTATATAAGGGGAAAGTGGCACTGATGGAAATGAATTTGCTCTGCTCTGCTCTGAGGCAGGGAGTCAGGCCGCGACTTCGACAGGTTCTTCTGTTCTTCTTAATACAACGCCTGTGTGTGTGTGTGTGTGTGTGTGTGTGTGTGTGTGTGTGTGTGTGTGTGTGTGTGTGTGTGTGTGTGTGTGTGTGTGTGTGTGTGTGTGTGTGTTTTCTTTTTTGATACATTACAAAGTGTATTGTATTTGTGGAGAGGTTTTTCTATTAGAAATTAAACACCCTTAGGCTATGTCTAACACTCTTCTTTCTCTCCGGTCTCTTTCTTTGCTCTTTATCTCCCGCCTTCTCTCCTCCGTCTCTCTCCTCTCTCCCTCTCTCCCTCCTCTCTCTTTCTCTTCTCTCTCTCTCCTCTGCCTCTCTCTCTCTCTCTGCCTCTCTCTTTCTCTCTCTCTCCTCTCTCTCTCTCTCTCCTCATCCAGGATCGACACGAAAAAGGATAGAATTGAGAGGAAGATTCTAGACAGTCAAGAAAGAGCTTTCTGGGATGTCCACAGGCCTGTGGTATGTGTGCTTTGAAATATTTCTGGACCTGGACTTGCCCAATAACTCTCCAGAGACAGCAGGAGCGGTAGAGATACTCTTTAATGATCGCCATGAAAAGCCAACTGACATTTACTCCTGAGGTGCTGACTTGCTGCACCCTCGACAACCACTGTGATTATTATTTTGACCATGCTGGTCATTTATGAACATTTGAACATCTTGGCCATGTTCTGGTTATAATCTCCACCCGGCACAGACAGGAGAGGACTGGCCACCCTCATAGCCTGGTTCCTCGCTAGGTTTCTTCCTAGGTTTTGGCCTTTCTAGGTAGTTTTTCCTAGCCATCGTGCTTCTACACCTGCATTGCTTGCTTTTTGGGGTTTTTAGGCTGGGTTTCTGTACAGCACTTTGAAATATCAGCTGATGTAAAAAGGGCTTTATAAATACATTTGATTTGATTTCTATTTTGAAAATGTTTTCTTATGCCTGCTGGTCCTCTATGATCTACAGCCAGGTTGTGTGAACACCACAGAGATGGACATCAGGAAATGCAGACGTATGAAGAAGAACCCACAGAGAGTCAAGAAGGTACGGACAGGAAGGACTAGATTCACTAGACTGTGATAGAACTATAGATTGGTGTTGTGCGTGGGTCCCAAGAAAAAAGTCAGACTTTAAGTGCAAAAACGTTTAGAAACCCATTTTTTTGAGGAATGGGCTGGTAACATGCTACTTCTCTGTCCTGTCTTCCTTCTGCTTTCTCTTCTTCCCCCTGTCCAGTCAGTGTATGGACTCATAGAGGAGGGTCGGTCACAGAGCCCGGTACACACACCCTCACAACTAGCCAGGAAAGGCACCAAAGAGGACGTGGAGAAAGAGGTACTGTTGTGTGTTCTGTTGGATGTGCTATTGGATGTTCTATTGGATGTTCTATTAGATGTGCTATTGGATGTTCTATTAGATGTTCTATTGGATGCTCTATTGGATTTTATATTAGATGTTCTATTGGATGTTCTGTTGGATGTGCTATTGGATGTTCTATTGGATGTTCTATTGGATGTTCTATTGGATGTTCTATTGGATGTGCTATTAGATGTGCTATTGGATGTTCTATTGGATGTTCTATTGGATTTTATATTAGATGTTCAATTAGATGTTCTATTAGATGTTCTATTGGATGTTAGATGTTCTATTGGATGTTCTATTAGATGTTATATTAGATGTTATATTGGATGTTCTATTGGATGTTCTATTGGATGTTCTATTGGATGTTCTATTAGATGTGCTATTGGATGTTCTATTGGATGTTCTATTAGATGTGCTATTGGATGTTCTATTGGATGTTCTATTGGATTTTATGTTAGATGTTCTATTGGATGTTCTATTAGATGTTCTATTGGGTGTTAGATGTTCTATTGGATGTTCTATTGGATGTTCTATTGGATGTTCTGTTGTATTTTATATTAGATGTTCTATTGGATGTTCTATTGGATGTTCTATTGGATGTTCTATTGGATGTTCTATTGTATTTTATATTAGATGTTCTATTGGATGTTCTATTAGATGTTCTATTAGATGTTCTATTGGATGTTAGATGTTCTATTGGATGTTCTAATAGATGTTCTAATAGATGTTGTATTGGATGTTGTATTGGATGTTGTATTGGATGTTGTATTGGATGTTGTATTGGATGTTGTATTGGATGTTGTATTGGATGTTGTATTGGATGTTGTATTGAATGTTGTATTAGATGTTGTATTAGATGTTGTATTGGATGTTGTATTGGATGTTGTATTGGATGTTGTATTGGATGTTGTATTGGATGTTCTTTTGGATGTTGTATTGAATGTTGTATTGAATGTTGTATTAGATGTTGTATTGGATGTTGTATTGGATGTTGTATTGGATGTTATTTTGGATGTTATATTGGATGTTGGATTTTCTCTTAATGTTCTATTGGATGTTCTCTTAGATGTTCTATTGGTTGTTCTATTGGATGTTCTATTGGATGTTCTATTGGATGTTGTATTGGATGTTCTATTCAATGTTCTTTTGGATGTTATATTGGATGCTGATTTTCTCTTAGATGTTCTATTGGATGTTCTCTTAGATGTTCTATTGGATGTTGGATGATCTATTAGCTCTATTGGATGTTCTATTGGATTTTTGATGTTCTATTAGATGTTGGATGTTCTATTAGATATTGGAATACCCTATTGGATGTTGTATTGGATGAGCTATTATATGTTCTACTCGATGTTATATTGGATTTTCTGTAGGATGTTCTATTGGATATTCAATGTTCTACTGAGGTTCTATTTAAAGTTCTATTGGATGCTAGATGTTCTACTAGATTATCTTTTGGATGTTCTATTAGATGGTCTATTTGAGGTTCTATTGGATGTTCTGGATGTTCTATTGATGTTCTATTATGTTCTATTGGAGGTTGTATTGGAGTTTCTATCGGAGGTTCTATTGGATGTTGATGTTCTATTACGTGTTCTATTAGATGCTCTATTTGAGGTTATTTTGGATTTTCTATTAGATGTTCTATTGGATGTTGGATTAGATGTTCTATTAGATGTTTTATTGGATGTTGGATGTTCTTTTGTATGTTAGATTTTTTTCATTAGATGTTCTATTGATATTGTATGTTATATTGGAGGTTCTATTGGATGTTCTATTGAATGTGGGATGTTCTATTATATGTTCTATTTGATGTCCTCTGGCAGTCTCTATGGGGGTGCCACAGGGTTCAATTCTCGGGCCGACTCTTTTCTCTGTATATATCAATGATGTTGCTCTTGCTGCGGGCGATTCCCTGATCCACCTCTACGCAGACGACACCATTCTATATACTTCCGGCCCGTCCTAAGACACTGTGCTATCTAACCTCCAAACTAGCTTCAATGCCATACAACACTCCTTCCGTGGCCTCCAACTGCTCTTAAACGCTAGTAAAACCAAATGCATGCTTTTCAACCGATCGCTGCCTGCACCCGCATGCCCGAAGAGCATCACCACCCTGGATGGTTCCGACCTTGAATATGTGGACACCTATAAGTACCTAGGTGTCTGGCTAGACTGTAAACTCTCCTTCCAGACTCATATCAAGCATCTCCAATCGAAAATCAAATCAAGAGTTGGCTTTCTATTCCGCAACAAAGCCTCCTTCACTCACGCCAAACTTACCCTAGTAAAACTTACTATCCTACCGATCTCGACTTCGGCGATGTCATCTACAAAAATTGCCTCCAACACTCTACTCAGCAAACTGATGCAGTTTATCACAGTGCCATCCGTTTTGTCACTAAAGCACCTTTATACCACCCACCACTGCGACTTGTATGCTCTAGTCGGCTGGCCCTCGCTACATATTCGTCGCCAGACCCACTGGCTCCAGGTCATCTACAAGTCCATGCTAGGTAAAGCTCCGCCTTATCTCAGTTCACTGGTCATGATGGCAACACCCATCCGTAGCACGCGCTCCAGCAGGTCTATCTCACTGATCATCCCTAAAGCCAACACCTCATTTGGCCGCCTTTCGTTCCAGTACTCTGCTGCCTGTGACTGGAACGAATTGCAAAAATCCCTGAAGTTGTACTGTCTCACCAACTTCAAACATGTGCTATGTGAGCAGCTAACCGATCGCTGCAGCTGTGCATAGTCTATTGGTAAATAGCCCACCCATTTTCACCTACCTCATCCCCACACTGTTTTTATTTATTTACTTTTCTGCTCTTTTGCACACCAGTATCTCTACCTGTACATGACCATCTGATCATTTATCACTCCAGTGCTAATCTGCAAAATTGTAATTATCCGCCAACTCCTCATGCCTTTTGCACACAATGTATATAGACTCGCCTTTTTTGTACTGTGTTATTGACTTGTTCATTGTTTACTCCATGTGTAACTCTGTGTTGTCTGTTCACACTGCTAAGCTTTATCTTGGCCAGGTCGCAGTTGTAAATGAGAACTTGTTCTCAACTAGCCTACCTGGTTAAATAAAGGTGAAATAAAAAATAAAAAAATAAAATGTTGGATTTTTTCTTAGATGTTCTATTGCATATTCTTTTAGATGTTCTATTGGATGTTCAATGTTCTTTTGAATGTTCTATTGGGGATTTTATTAGATGTTGGATATTAGTTTGGATGTTGATGTTCTATTAGATGTTCTATTGGAGGTTATTTTTGATTTTCTATTGACGTTGGATGTTCTAATAGATGTTCTATTGGACGTTGGATTTTCTCTTAGATGTTCTATAGGATGTTCTATTAGATGTTCTATAGGATGTTGGATATTCTTTTAGATCTATTATATGTTCTATTGGATGTTCTATTGGATGTTGGATTTTCTATTGGATGTTCTATTGGCTGTTCTTTTGGATATTCTATTAGATGTTATTCTATATGTTCTATTAGATGCTGGATGTTCTATTAGATGCTCTGTTGGAGGTTATTTTGAATGTTCTATTGGATGTTCTATTGTATATTATTTTGGATGTTGGATTTTCTCTTAGATGTCCTATTATATGTTCTATTACATGTTCTATTAGGATATTGGATGTTATATTGGATGTTATATTGGATGTTATATTGGATGTTGGATGTTCTATTGGATGTTGGATGTTCTATTGGATGTTCTATTAGATGTTTTATTAGATGTTCTATTTGATGTTTTATTGGATATTGTATGTTCTGCTACATGCTCTGTTGGATGTTCTATTAGATGTTCTACTGGATGTTTTATTATATGTTATATGTTTTTTTATGCTTTTGTGTTATTACATGTTCTATACGTTCTGTTGGATGTTCTTTTGGATGTTCTATTAGATGTTCTACTGGATGTTCTAATGGATGTTTAATTATATTTTATATGTTCTATATGTTCTGTTGGATGTTCTTGTGGATGTTCTATTAGATGTTCTACTGGATGGATGATGGATGTTTTATTATATGTTATATGTTCTATATGTTCTGTTGGATGTTGGATGTTCTATATGATGTCCTGTTAGATGTTTTATTTGATGTTCTATTGGATGTTCTATTGGATGTTGATGTTCTATTTGATTCAGACCCCTTGACATTTTCCACATTTTGTTACGTTACAGCCTTATTCTAAAATATTATTATTACATTGTTTTTATTCTCACAATCTACACACAATATCCCATAATGACATCACAATACCACATAATGACAAAGCAAAAACAGGCTTTTAGAAATGTTTGCAAATGTATACCCTTTACTCAGTTCTTTGTTGGAAGCACCTTTTGGCAGGGATTACGGCCTCGAGTCTTCTTGGCATTATGGGGGGGTACTTTTGGTACTTTGCTCTGTGCATCTCCCCCTCGATCCTGACTCGTCTCCCAGTCCCTGCCACTGAAAAACATCCCCACAGCATGATGCTGCCAGCACCATGCTTCACTGTAGGGATGGTGTCAGGTTTCCTCCAGACGTGACGCTTGGCATTCAGGCCAAAGAGTTCAATCTTGGTTTCATCAGACCAGAGAATCATGTTTCTCATGGTCTGAGAGACTTTAGGTGCAATTTGGCAAACTCCAAGTGGGTTGTCATGTGCCTTTTACTGAGGAGTGGCTTCCTTCTGGCCACTCTACCATAAAGGCCTGATTGGAGGAGTGATGCAGAAATGGTTGTCCTTCTGGAAGGTTCTCCCATCTCCACAGAGGAACTCTGGAGCTCTTTCAGAGTGACCATCGGGTTCTTGGTCACCTCTGACCAAGGCCCTCCTCCCTGATTGCTTACTTTTTCCAGGCGGCCAGCTCGAGGAAGTCTTTGCGGTTCCAAACTTCTTCCATTTAAAGTTGATGGGGGTCACTATGTTCTTGGGGACCTTCAATGCTGCAGAAATGTTTTAGTCTCATAGAAAACGGTCTGAATACTTATGTGAATATGGTATTTCAGTTTTTAGATTTTTTATACATTTGCAAAAAAAAAAGTTTTTCCTTTGTCATTACGGGGGGTATTGTGATGTCATTATGGGTTATTGTGGTGTCATTACAGGGTAGTGTGATGTCATTACGAGGTATTGTGATGTCATTACGGGGGTATTGTGATGTCATTCCGGGTTATTGTGATGTCATTACAGGGTATTGTGTGTAGATTGATCAGGGAAAAATGTATTCAATCCATTTTAGAATAAGGCAGTAACGTAACAAAATATGAAGAAAAAAAAAGTCAAGTGGTCTGAATACTTTACTTCTAATGCACTGTACCAATTAGAAACCAGTTTGAATCATAATCGATGAATAATGAGGACTATTGCTTCTCGTCCTCAGATTGTGTTTCTTAACAGCCAGTTGGACCGACACTGTATAAAGGTTTCAAAAGTCGCTGAGAGGTAGGTATGAGCAAACCACACCATCTCACCTATAAAACATATCCTGTCATAAAGCACTTTGACCTTGATAAATCAACACGTGTATATTTTGACTAGTAATGACTAGTATTTTGATCTAAATAAAAAAAATCTTATGATAATTGATTTATTATATATTATATATATTATATATATTATGATTTGTCAAACATAATATAGTCTATGGGCACAGAGTGGGGATGTCTGCAGTTATGATCTAATTTGTTAACATTACCATCAGAGTGAATGACATTACCATCAGAGTGAATGGGAAAATGGATTCAAAATGGTTGCCCTATGCTGGTGATTTGCAGGATGTAAAATGTCATCTGTAATTGTTTACATTGCCTACAATGTCAATATCTCTCTATAAAATGGGCCATAACTTTTAGACTAGTAGAAGTCCCACTCTGGAACTTTGAAATGCTCATAGAATATGTTGTGTTTAACAATATATTGAAAAATTAGCTCAATTTAAAAGAAATACATTTTCAATATTCATATTTACACTACCGTTCAAAAAAGTTTGGGGTCACTTAGAAATGTCTTTGTTTTTAAAGAAAAGCACATTTCTTGTCCTTTAAAAAAATATCATCAAATTGATCAGAAATACAGTGTAGATATTGTTGATGTTGTAAATTACTATTGCAGCTGGAAACGGCAGACTTTTTTATAGGAATATCTACATGGGCGTACAGAGGCCCATTATCAGCAACCATCACTCCTGTTCTAATTGCACATTGTGTTCGCTAATCCAAGTGTATCATTTTAAAAGGCTAATTGATCATTAGAAAACCATTTTGCAATTATGTTAGAACAGCTGAAAACTGTTGAGCTGATTAAAGAAGCAATAAAACTGTCCTTCTTTAGACGAGTTGAGTATCTGAGCATCAGCATTTGTGGGTTCGATTACAGGCTCAAAATGGCCAGAAACAAAGAACTTTCTTCTGAAACTCGTCAGTTTATTCTTGTTCTGAGATATGAAGGCTATTCCAATGCTAGATATTTTCCACCATCATTTGCAAATAAATTCATTAAAAATCCTACAATGTGATTTTCTGGTTTTTTCTCTCATTTTGTCTGTCATAGTTGAAGTGCACCTATGATGAAAATTACAGGCCTCATCTTTTTAAGTGGGAGACCTTGCACACTTGGTGGCTGACTAAATACTTTTTGCCCCACTGTACATCTCAATTGTCAGTAGAATCTACACTTTGTTTCAGCAAAGTCAGCCATATCAGCTATGTTTTTTTAAAGGCAGTTACTGAAATTGTCACTGCAATGCACTCTGCACCCAGACGATTTTACATGTATTGTCCCCCCTCTAGAATCAAATGTACACTTTTGGATTCACAATCTGTTTCACCAAATTATTTCATAGTTCCAAATCAGATCCACCTAACAAACTTCCCTGCTAAAACATTACTGTAGGTCTGTCTGTCTGCGCCTTTTTCGTTGTCACAGCCTAAATGCCAATCACCAAACAAGGGGACTAATGCAAGTGTGGGTTTAAATCAATTTTAGTACATGCTGTCAAAAGGCTGCATTCTGCAATCAGGACAGGAGTTACAGCCACCTAATTTTGTTGACAACATTCTACATAACACAACACTACCATGACATAGTACTACCATGACACAGCACTACCATAACACAGTACTACCATGACACAGCACTACCATAACACAGTACTACCATGACACAGCACTACCATGACACAGCACTACCATGACACAGCACTACCATGACACAGCACTACCATAACACAGCACTACCATAACACAGTACTACCATGACACAGCTAACATAACACAGTACTACCATGACACAGCACTACTATAACACAGTACTACCATGACACAGCACTACCATGACACAGCACTACCATGACACAGCACTACCATGACACAGCACTACCATAACACAGCACTACCATAACACAGTACTACCATAACACAGCTACCATAACACAAAGTACTACCATGACACAGCACTACCATAACACAGCACTACCATAACACAGTACTACCATAACACAGTACTACCATAACACAGTACTACCATAACACAGTACTACCATAACACAGTGCTACCATAACACAGTACTACCATAACACAGTGCTACCATAACACAGTGCTACCATAACACAGCGCTACCATGACACAACACTACCATAACACAGTGCTACCATGACACAGTGCTACCAGACACAGCACTACCATGACACAGTGCTACCGTAACACAGTGCTACCGCAACACAGTGCTACCGCAACACAGCGCTACCATAACACAACGCTACCGCAACACAGCACTACCATGACACAGCACTACCATGACACAGCGCTACCATAACACAGTGCTACCATAACACAGCACTACCATAACACAGCACTACCATAACACAACGCTACCGTAACACAGCACTACCGTAACACAACTGCACCGTAACACAGCACTACCGTAACACAACGCTACCGTAACACAGCACTACCAGAATACAACGCGCACAGAATACAGTAAGCAATCTTTAACACAGCTCTACCGCAACACAACGCTATCAGAATAATAACGCTACCGTAACACAGCACTACCGTAACACAGCACTACCGCAACACAACGCTTACCGCAACATAGTGCTACCGCATCACGCTTACCGCATCACAGCAATCTTGCTGCAGCGGCGAATGTTCTCTCTCCTCAGTTTTTCCACGCATTCACGCTCTTCTTCATCCAATCCCCTTGATCCTTCTCATAACTAGACCAATCATAACGCCACCGATAGAGTCAAGGTTCACAATGCTAAAGGCCAAGACAGGACAATGATAGAGGTACGCTGGCTATGTTAAATTGCAGACGGAGATGCTCTCATTTCAAAACGATTTGGAGGACAGATTAAACGCGTTAACGCACTGACTATACAACGGACTAATTAGACAAATGAGCAGTGTTTTTCAGTGGGTGATATAGAAGAGGTGTCCCGAGAGCTGCTGAGAAGAGGGTCAAAATGTGTTTGTCTCGCTGACCAAAGCATGAGGATTGGCAGCTCTGCTTACACGTACATGTCGTTGAATCATTGCACCCATACTGCTCGCGCGTCTGGTGGCCAGGCACTAAAATAGAAATTGGTTCTATTTGTGATGCTCAGCAGCTGTAAATCGGCCTCCTCCCATCTCCTCATTGGTTTTTAAGAGCATATACCCACCAGCCATCTCCTCATTGGTTTTTAAGAGCATATACCCACGTGGGTGATTGAAAGATGAACTTAGGTCCACACTCCGGTAGGTTGTGGGAATGCTGTATAGTTGGTTGATGAGGGCAAGGCTGGAGAGCAGGACTGAAGTGGTTTATGGTTTCTAGGTCTATGGGCAAGGCTGGAAGACCGTAGTTAAGTGGTTAATGGTTTCTAGGTCTATGGGCAAGGCTGGAAGGCAGGACTGAAGTGGTTTATGGTTTCTAGGTCTAGGGGAAAGGCTGGAGGACAGTAGTTAAGTGGTTTATGGTTTCCAAATGTGACCATCTACCAGGGTGTGTGGTGTTTTTCTAAGAATTCCTTTGAAGAGTTCATAGCCATTGTTGTTATGGCAATACAGGCAGGGTGTTTTAAACTGAGCTGCACTGTGGCGGTAACTAGTTTTGACTCATCAGTTTCCACCTTATAGTTTAGCCTTACATTTGAGGGGCGGCAGGTAGCCTAGTGGTTAGTGCATTGGACTTGTAACCCGAAAGGTTGCGACATCGAATCCCCGAGCTGACAAGGTAAAAATCTATCGTTCTGCCCCTGAACAAGGCAGTTAACCCACCGGCTGTCATTGATATTAAGAATTTGTTCTTAACTGACTTGCCTAGATAAATAAAGATACATTTGTATTTATTTTTTAAACATCAATAGAGTTCTGACTAGGGCCTTCAGTAGAACTACTATCTGACTGTAGGGCCTACAGTAGAACTGATATCTGACTGTAGGGCCTACAGTAGAACTGCTAAATGACTGTAGGGCCTACAGTAGAACTGCTAACTGACTGTAGGGCCTACAGTAGAACTGATACAGTGCCTTGCGAAAGTATTCGGCCCCCTTGAACTTTGCGACCTTTTGCCACATTTCAGGCTTCAAACATAAAGATATAAAACTGTATTTTTTTGTGAAGAATCAACAACAAGTGGGACACAATCATGAAGTGGAACAACATTTATTGGATATTTCAAACTTTTTTAACAAATCAAAAACTGAAAAATTGGGCGTGCAAAATTATTCAGCCCCTTTACTTTCAGTGCAACAAACTCTCTCCAGAAGTTCAGTGAGGATCTCTGAATGATCCAATGTTGACCTAAATGACTAATGATGATAAATACAATCCACCTGTGTGTAATCAAGTCTCCGTATAAATGCACCTGCACTGTGATAGTCTCAGAGGTCCGTTAAAAGCGCAGAGAGCATCATGAAGAACAAGGAACACACCAGGCAGGTCCGAGATATTGTTGTGAAGAAGTTTAAAGCCGGATTTGGATACAAAAAGATTTCCCAAGCTTTAAACATCCCAAGGAGCACTGTGCAAGCGATAATATTGAAATGGAAGGAGTATCAGACCACTGCAAATCTACCAAGACCTGGCCGTCCCTCTAAACTTTCAGCTCATACAAGGAGAAGACTGATCAGAGATGCAGCCAAGAGGCCCATGATCACTCTGGATGAACTGCAGAGATCTACAGCTGAGGTGGGAGACTCTGTCCATAGGACAACAATCAGTCGTATATTGCACAAATCTGGCCTTTATGGAAGAGTGGCAAGAAGAAAGCCATTTCTTAAAGATATCCATAAAAAGTGTTGTTTAAAGTTTGCCACAAGCCACCTGGGAGACACACCAAACATGTGGAAGAAGGTGCTCTGGTCAGATGAAACCAAAATTGAACTTTTTGGCAACAATGCAAAACGTTATGTTTGGCGTAAAAGCAACACAGATCATCACCCTGGTCACACCATCCCCACTGTCAAACATGGTGGTGGCAGCATCATGGTTTGGGCCTGCTTTTCTTCAGCAGGGACAGGGAAGATGGTTAAAATTGATGGGAAGATGGATAGAGCCAAATACAGGACCATTCTGGAAGAAAACCTGATGGAGTCTGCAAAAGACCTGAGACTGGGACGGAGATTTGTCTTCGAACAAGACAAACATAAAGCAAAATCTACAATGGAATGGTTCAAAAATAAACATATCCAGGTGTTAGAATGGCCAAGTCAAAGTCCAGACCTGAATCCAATCGAGAATCTGTGGAAAGAACTGAAAACTGCTGTTCACAAATGCTCTCCATCCAACCTCACTGAGCTCGAGCTGTTTTGCAAGGAGGAATGGGAAAAAATGTCAGTCTCTCGATGTGCAAAACTGATAGAGACATACCCCCAAGCAACTTACAGCTGTAATCGCAGCAAAAGGTGGTGCTACAAAGTGTTAAATTAAGGGGGCTGAATAATTTTGCACGCCCAATTTTTCAGTTTTTGATTTGTTAAAAAAGTTTGAAATATCCAATAAATGTCGTTCCACTTCATGATTGTGTCCCACTTGTTGTTGATTCTTCACAAAAAATTACAGTTTTATATCTTTATGTTTGAAGCCTGAAATGTGGCAAAAGGTCGCAAAGTTCAAGGGGGCCGAATACTTTCGCAAGGCACTGTATCTGACTGTAGGGCCTACAGTAGAACTGATATCTGACTGTAGGGCCTACAGTAGAACTGATATCTGACTGTAGGGCCTACAGTAGAACTGATATCTGACTGTAGGGCCTACAGTAGAACTACTATCTGACTGTAGGGCCTACAGTAGAACTACTATCTGACTGTAGGGCCTACTGTTTAACTGCTAACGGACTGTAGGGCCTACAGTAGAACTACTATCTGACTGTAGGGCCTACAGTTGAACTACTAACGGACTGTAGGGCCTACAGTAGAACTACTATCTGACTGTAGGGCCTACAGTTGAACTACTAACGGACTGTAGGGCCTACAGTTGAACTACTAACTGACTGTAGGGCCTACAGTTGAACTACTAACGGACTGTAGAGCCTACAGTAGAACTACTAACGGACTGTAGAGCCTACAGTTGAACTACTAACGGACTGTAGAGCCTACAGTTGAACTACTAACGGACTGTAGAGCCTACTGTTTAACTACTAACGGACTGTAGAGCCTACAGTAGAACTGATATCTGACTGATCATGTTTCATTCTTCCGTTCCGTCCATCCTCTTGTGTTTTGTCTGTTGTGTTGCTTTCAGTCTGATGACCTACACTGAGCAGTACCAGGAGTATGACCCGTTTGTGATGTCACCAGAACCCTCCAACCCCTGGACCAGCGACGACCTCTCATTCTGGGACCTGGAGGCCAGGTAACAACCACAACCATATGTTCCCCAATCGGTGGACTGGTATATCTGTTACTTCCCTGTATGATACATACTTGTCTCTGGTCTGTGTCTCTCCCACAAACACCCCATTCATGACTTTTCAAATAACTAATCCACCGAGCCACTTCAGCTGCAAAATCACCTTCAGTGACAGAGAGAGGAACATGATGGACAATGACAACTTATTGTCGTCTTGTTTCATTATTAAAGGATGAAATCAAAGTACCAGTAATCAGAGAGAGAGAGGAGACACTATCTCAGGGGTCACCTATGTCTTAAAGCCCCGTTTATACCTGGTTCTAACATGTGTCCTTTGTCCTGATCATTGTCCACATTCTGATTGTGCCCCACGTTGTAGCCGTTTGTACACATGGTAGTAAAATATTGTGTTATTCGTTCATTACGTCTGCATCGTGCCCAGATTTCCTGGCGTCTCCCTGCGTGCAGATTATTTGACAGATTATTCTTTCAAAAAAAAAAATATGACTGTATTTATTTGAAGATAATTATTTATGCCAAATGTCAATGGTGCCAATGGGTTTTAGAGGCCAGTGGAATGATGATTTAAATGATTTGATCAGATCTGTTTACGCTTGATTGATATCCAGATACAAATCCCTAGGCCCCGTTTATACCTGGTGCTAACATGGGTCCTTTTGTCCTGATCGAGTCCACAGTGAAACACTCTGATTGTGCTCATATTACACGTGGTATTAAAATATATCTGCCGTGTCTGGATTGTGATCAGATTTCTTGGTCCTTTCCTTTTTGCAAATAATTTCACGGCTGTT
This sequence comes from Oncorhynchus masou masou, assembly GCF_036934945.1. Classification (NCBI taxonomy): domain Eukaryota; kingdom Metazoa; phylum Chordata; class Actinopteri; order Salmoniformes; family Salmonidae; genus Oncorhynchus; species Oncorhynchus masou. The sequence goes on along the minus strand of NW_027011395.1, from coordinate 982 downwards.
ATTTCAAAATGTTACGTATATATTTATTGTAAGACACATATTGATGTAATCAGTCTCTCAATGATTTTAAAGTTAAAACATTTTTTTTTTTAAATGAAGATTTAAATGGTGTCTCTGTCCAGATCTGTCGACACTTGTAAGATATCCAGACAATGAGCGTCTGACTACCTCCAGAGATGGGCAGTATGTTCGGATCACAATGAGTCTTTTAGTCTTCTACACCCGTCTAAAAAATGTGGTCACAATCAGAATGTGGACAAGATCAGGACACATGTTAGAACCAGGTATAAACGGGGCTTCGGATAATCGTCCTTAAAGTCTGAACAAAGAGCAATGACATCTCCTAATGTCCTATACCACTATCGGACCCAGATATGAAAGATATTTCATGGTGGACGAGGTTGTTGCTGAGCATGGTATGTAGTCCCTGTGTAACTCTTCTGGTCTCTTTGACTTATTTAGAAATTAATCAACCCAGACATATAATCATTGAGACTAATGTAGCTTCATAATCTTTATAAATGGATGAATTACATTTCGGGTTTAGAGGGAAATGTCCTGCAGTGATTTAAATGATAAGGTGTCGTGTGAACGCTGCCTTGACAGAATTATGCTGCCAAAGTTTCTACTTCGTTGTCACCGCTTGTCCAACGTGGTGTTTGAGGTCACAGTAGACATTTTTTTCTGCCTATCTATTTTTTTTAAATATTTTTTAATATCTTGCTCCTTTCATGAATTCAAACTGTTTCTTCCTCCTCTCCTCCTCGTTATCGCCTGTCCTCTCTCCTCCTCTACCCCTTAGTAAGGATCCCAGTCAACCCCCACTTCCTCACTCTCTGTTTTCATGAATTCAAACTGTTTCTTCCTCCTCTCCTCCTCGTTATCGCCTGTCCTCTCTCCTCCTCTACCCCTTAGTAAGGATCCCAGTCAACGCCCACTTCCTCACTCTCTGTTTTCATGAATTCAAACTGTTTCTTCGTCC
>NW_027011394.1:0-24388 GCF_036934945.1 Oncorhynchus masou masou | reverse complement strand
TAATGTAGTGGTGTGTTGTGGTGTGTTGTGTAGTGTAGTGGTGTGTAGTGTAGTGGTGTGTTGTGTAGTGGTGTGTAGTGTAGTGTAGTGGTGTGTTGTGTAGTGGTGTGTTGTGTTGTGTAGTGGTGTGGAGTGTAGTGTAGTGGTGTGGTGTGTAGTGTAGTGGTGTGTTGTGTAGTGGTGTGTTGTGTAGTGGTGTGTAGTGTAGTGGTGTGTAGTGTAGTGGTGTGTAGTGGTGTGTAGTGGTGTGTTGTGTTGTGTAGTGGTGTGGTGTGTAGTGGTGTGTAGTGGTGTGTAGTGTAGTGGTGTGGTGTATAGTGCTGTGGTGTGTTGTATAGTGGTGTGTAGTGTGGTGTGTTGTGTAGTGTTGTGGTGTGTTGTGTAGTGTAGTGTAGTGGTAGTTGTGTAGCCCAGTGTAGTGTAGTGTTGTGTAGTGTAGTGTAGTGTTGTGTAGTGTAGTGTAGTGTTGTGTAGTGTAGTGGTGTGTTGTGTAGTGTGTAGTGTAGTGGTGTGTAGTGGTGTGTAGTGTAGTGTTGTGTAGTGTAGTGGTGTGTAGTGGTGTGTAGTGTAGTGTTGTGGTGTGTAGTGTAGTGGTGTGTAGTGTAGTGTTGTGGTGTGTAGTGTAGTGGTGTGTAGTGTAGTGCTGTGTAGTGTAGTGGTGTGTAGTGTAGTGTAGTGGTGTGTTGTTGTGTGTAGTGTAGTGTTGTGGTGTGTTGCGTTGTGGTGTGTAGTGTGGTGTAGTGGTGTGTAGTGTAGTGGTGTGTTGTGGTGTATAGTGCAGTGTAGTGTTGTGGTGTGTAGTGTAGTGGTGTGTAGTGTTGTGTAGTGTAGTATAGTGGTCTGTTGTTTAGTGTAGTGTTGTGTAGTGTAGTGTAGTGGTGTGTAGTGTAGTGGTGTGTTGTGGTGTGTAGTGTAGTGGTGTGTAGTGTTGTGTAGTGTAGTATAGTGGTCTGTTGTTTAGTGTAGTGTTGTGTAGTGTAGTGTAGTGGTGTGTAGTGTAGTGGTGTGTTGTGGTGTGTAGTGGTGTGTAGTGTAGTATAGTGGTCTGTTGTGTTGTGTAGTGTAGTGTAGTGGTGTGTAGTGTTGTGTAGTGTAGTGGTGTGTAGTGTAGTGGTGTTTAGTGTAGTGGTGTGTTGTGTAGTGTAGTTGTCTGTTGTGTAGTGTAGTGGTGTGTAGTGTAGTGTAGTGGTGTGTAGTGTTGTGTAGTGTAGTGTAGTGGTGTGTTGTGCTGTGCTGTGTAATGTTGTGTAGTGTAGTGTAGTGGTGTGTTGTGTAGTGTAGTGTAGTGTAGTGGTGTGTAGTGTAGTGGAGGTTTGTGGTGTGTATTGTTGTGTAGTGTAGTGTAGTGGTGTGTAGTGTAGTGGTGTGTAGTGTAGTGTCGTGGTGTGTAGTGTCGTGGTGTGTAGTGTAGTGTAGTGGTGTGTAGTGTAGTGGTGTGTAGTGTAGTGTAGTGTAGTGGTGTGTAGTGTACTGTAGTGTTGTGTAGTGTAGTGTAGTGTAGTGGTGTGTAGTGTAGTGGTGTGTAGTGTAGTGGTGTGTAGTGTAGTGTTGTGTAGTGTAGTGTTGTGTAGTGTTGTGTAGTGGTGTGTAGTGTAGTGTTGTGTAGTGGTGTGTAGTGTAGTGTAGTGTTGTGTAGTGGTGTGTAGTGTAGTGTTGTGTTGTGTAGTGGTGTGTAGTGGTGTGTAGTGTAGTGTAGTGGTGTAGTGGTAGTGTAGTGTAGTGGTGTGTAGTGGTGTGTAGTGTAGTGTTGTGTAGTGTAGTGTTGTGTAGTGTAGTGGTGTTTAGTGGTGTGTAGTGTAGTGGTGTGTAGTGTAGTGGTGTGTAGTGTTGTGTAGTGAGTGTAGTGTAGTGTAGTGTAGTGGTGTGTAGTGTAGTGTAGTGGTGTAGTGGTGTGTAGTGTAGTGTAGTGTGTGTGTGTGTAGTGGTGTGTAGTGGTGTGTAGTGTAGTGTAGTGGTGTGTAGTGGTGTGTAGTGTAGTGTTGTGTAGTGTAGTGGTGTGTAGTGGTGTGTAGTGTAGTGTTGTGTAGTGTAGTGGTGTGTAGTGTTGTGTAGTGGTGTAGTGTAGTGTTTTAGTAGTAGTGTAGTGTAGTGTGTGTTGTGTAGTGGTGTGTAGTGTAGTGTTGTGTTGTGTAGTGGTGTGTAGTAGTGTGTAGTGTAGTGGTGTGTAGTGTGTGTGTAGTGTAGTGTAGTGTAGTGGTAGTGTAGTGGTGTGTAGTGTAGTGGTGTGTTGTGTAGTGGTGTGTAGTGTAGTGTTGTGTAGTGGTGTGTAGTGTAGTGTAGTGGTGTGTAGTGTGTAGTGTAGTGTTGTGTAGTGTAGTGGTGTGTAGTGGTAGTGTAGTGTAGTGGTGTGTAGTGTAGTGAGTGTGTAGTGTAGTGTAGTGTAGTGTAGTAGTGGTGTAGGGGTGTGTAGTGGTGTGTAGTGGTAGTGGTGTGTAGTGGTGTGTAGTGTAGTGTTGTGTTGTGTAGTGGTGTGTAGTGGTGGTAGTGTAGTGGTGTGTGTGGTGTGTAGTGTAGTGGTGATTGTGCGTAGTGTAGTGTTGTGTAGTGTAGTGTTGTGTAGTGTATCATGTAGTGGTGTGTGAGTGTTGTGTAGTGGTGTGTAGTGTAGTGTAGTGTTGTGTAGTGGTGTATAGTGTAGTGTTGTGTTGTGTAGTGGTGTGTAGTGGTGTGTAGTGTAGTGTAGTGGTGTGTAGGTAGTGTGTGTTGTGTAGTGTTGTGTAGTGTAGTGGTGTGTATGTAGTGGTGTGTAGTGAAGTGGTGTGTGAGTGTGTGTAGTGTAGTGGTGTGTAGTGTAGTGGTGTGTAGTGTAGTGGTGTGTAGTGGTGTGTAGTGTAGTGTTGTGTAGTGGTGTGGTCTGCAGTGAGTGTAGTGTTGTAGTGGTGTGTTGTGTAGTGTAGTGTTGTGTAGTGGTGTGGTCTGTAGTGTAGTGTAGTGTTGTGTAGTGGTGTGTTGTGTAGTGTAGTGTTGTGTAGTGGTGTGTAGTGTAGTGTTGTGTTGTGTAGTGGTGTGTAGTGGTGTGTAGTGTAGTGGTGTGTAGTGGTGTGTAGTGTAGTGTTGTGTAGTGTAGTGGTGTGTAGTGGTGTGTAGTGTAGTGGTGTGTTGTGTAGTGGTGTGTAGTGTAGTGTTGTGTTGTGTAGTGGTGTGTAGTGTAGTGTAGTGGTGTGTAGTGGTGTGTAGTGTAGTGTTGTGTAGTGTAGTGGTGTGTAGTGGTGTGTAGTGTAGTGGTGTGTAGTGTAGTGGTGTGTAGTGTAGTGTTGTGTAGTGTAGTGGTGTGTAGGGGTGTGTAGTGGTGTGTAGTGTAGTGGTGTGTAGTGGTGTGTAGTGTAGTGTTGTGTTGTGTAGTGGTGTGTAGTGGTGTGTAGTGTAGTGTAGTGGTGTGTAGTGTTGTGTAGTGTAGTGGTGTGTAGTGGTGTGTAGTGTAGTGTTGTGTAGTGTAGTGTTGTGTAGTGTTGTGTAGTGGTGTGTAGTGTAGTGTTGTGTAGTGGTGTGTAGTGTAGTGTAGTGTTGTGTAGTGGTGTATAGTGTAGTGTTGTGTTGTGTAGTGGTGTGTAGTGGTGTGTAGTGTAGTGTAGTGGTGTGTAGTGGTGTGTAGTGTAGTGTTGTGTAGTGTAGTGGTGTGTAGTGGTGTGTAGTGTAGTGGTGTGTAGTGAAGTGGTGTGTAGTGTTGTGTAGTGTAGTGGTGTGTAGTGTAGTGGTGTGTAGTGTAGTGGTGTGTAGTGGTGTGTAGTGTAGTGTTGTGTAGTGGTGTGGTCTGTAGTGTAGTGTAGTGTTGTGTAGTGGTGTGTTGTGTAGTGTAGTGTTGTGTAGTGGTGTGGTCTGTAGTGTAGTGTAGTGTTGTGTAGTGGTGTGTTGTGTAGTGTAGTGTTGTGTAGTGGTGTATAGTGTAGTGTAGTGTTGTGTAGTGGTCTGTAGTGGTGTGTAGTGTAGTGGTGTGTTGTGAGGGCGCTGTTCACCGATGAAGGGGAAGGATGCAGGGAAGATGAGGTACGTGCCGTTGCTGTTGCACATGGTGAAGGTGACAGTGAAAACAAGGCCAGACTCCCCCACACAAAGAAGTGGTTCACCGCTGTCCAGTAAGACATGTCCAGACACAGCTACAGGGAGAGGGGGGGTTACACACCTGATGAACAAGGACGGACACAGCTACAGGGAGAGGGGGGAGGGTTACACATCTGATGAACAAGGACGGACACAGCTACAAGGGAGAGGGGGGGGTTACACATCTGATGAACAAGGACGGACACAGCTACAGGGAGAGGGGGGGTTACACATCTGATGAACAAGGACGGACACAGCTACAGGGAGAGGGGGGTTACACATCTGATGAACAAGGACGGACACAGCTACGAGGGAGAAGGGGGGGGTTATACATCTGATGAACAAGGACGGACACAGCTACAGGGAGAGGGGGTGGTTACACATCTGATGAACAAGGACGGACACAGCTACAGGGAGGGGGTTTTGGGGGGGATTATATACATCTGATGAACAAGGACGGACACAGCTACGAGGGAGGGGGGGGTTGTACATCTGATGAACAAGATACGGACACAGCTACAGGGAGAGGGGGAGAGAGGGGGAGTTATACATCTGATGAACAAGGACGGACACAGACTGACTACCAATGACAGACAGGCACACGGATATGTCAATGGCCTAATCGTTTTCAATCAGGGCAGGTGAAACAAGAATTTGTTCTTTAACTGACTTACCTAGATAAATCAAGGTTTCAGTCAGCCAAAATGCCTATTTTTGGAAATGAGAGTCGTGTCGTGGTGTCTCAAGTCAAAGTTAAGATTTTTTTTTTATCTGGGTCCATTTTACATTGATTTCATTTTTCCCAGTACTTGACTGTGGTCCCAATGTATTGTACGGTCTTTACTGTAATACATTGTACTGTACTGTAATTACTGAACTGTACTGCATTGTACTATACTGTAATTGCTGTACTGTAATACATTGCACTGTATTGGGGTGGTTAGAGCGTTGGACTAGTAAACGGAAGGTTGCAAGTTCAAACCCCCAAGCTGACAAAGGTACAAATCTGTCGTTCTGCCCCTGAACAGGCAGTTAACCCACTGTTCCCAGGCCATCATTGAAAATAAGAATTTGTTCTTAACTGACGTGCCAAGTTAAATAAAGGTAAATAAATAAATAATTGTACAGTAATACATTGTACTGTAATGTACTGGGATGTAATTTATTTTACTGTATTGTACTGTAATGTAATTTATTGTACTGTACTCTTATGTATTGTATTCTACTGTAATGTAATTTATTGTACTGTACTCTAATGTATTGTATTCTACTGTAATGTAATTCTATTGTACTCACTCTAATGTATTGTACTGTACTTAATGTATTGTACTGTACTCTAATGTATTGTACTGTACTTTAATGTATTGTACTGTACTCTAATGTATTGTACTGTACTTAATGTAGTGTATTGTACTGTACTCTAATGTATTGTATTGTATTGTACTGTACTCTAATGTATTGTATTGTATTGTACTCTAATGTATTGTACTGTACTGTACTCTAATGTATTGTACTGTACTGTACTCTAATGTATTGTATTGTACTGTAATTTAATGTAATTTATTGTACTGTACTGTACTCTAATGTACTGTACTGTACTCTAATGTATTGTACTGTACTGTACTCTAATGTATTGTACTGTACTGTACTCTAATGTATTGTACTGTACTGTACTCTAATGTATTGTACTGTACTGTACTCTAATGTATTGTACTGTACTGTACTCTAATGTATTGTACTGTACTGTACTCTAATGTATTGTATTGTACTGTAATGTAATTTATTGTACTGTACTGTACTCTAATGTATTGTACTGTACTGTACTCTAATGTACTGTACTGTACTGTACTCTAATGTACTGTACTGTACTCTAATGTATTGTACTGTACTCTAATGTATTGTACTGTACTCTAATGTATTGTACTGTACTCTAATGTATTGTACTGTACTCTAATGTATTGTACTGTACTCTAATGTATTGTATTGTACTGTACTCTAATGTATTGTATTGTATTGTACTGTACTCTAATGTATTGTATTGTATTGTACTCTAATGTATTGTACTGTACTGTACTCTAATGTATTGTACTGTACTGTACTCTAATGTATTGTATTGTACTGTACTCTAATGTAATTTATTGTACTGTACTGTACTCTAATGTACTGTACTGTACTCTAATGTATTGTACTGTACTGTACTCTAATGTATTGTACTGTACTGTACTCTAATGTATTGTACTGTACTGTACTCTAATGTATTGTACTGTACTGTACTCTAATGTATTGTACTGTACTGTACTCTAATGTATTGTATTGTACTGTAATGTAATTTATTGTACTGTACTGTACTCTAATGTATTGTACTGTACTGTACTCTAATGTACTGTACTGTACTGTACTCTAATGTACTGTACTGTACTCTAATGTATTGTACTGTACTCTAATGTATTGTACTGTACTCTAATGTATTGTACTGTACTGTACTCTAATGTATTGTACTGTAAATATATATATAAAAATGTATTGTACTGTACTCTAATGTATTGTACTGTACTCTAATGTATTGTACTGTACTCTAATGTATTGTACTGTACTCTAATGTATTGTATTGTACTGTACTCTAATGTATTGTATTGTACTGTACTCTAATGTATTGTATTGTATTGTACTCTAATGTATTGTACTGTACTGTACTCTAATGTATTGTACTGTACTGTACTCTAATGTATTGTATTGTACTGTACTCTAATGTAATTTATTGTACTGTACTGTACTCTAATGTACTGTACTGTACTCTAATGTATTGTACTGTACTGTACTCTAATGTACTGTACTGTACTCTAATGTATTGTACTGTACTGTACTCTAATGTATTGTACTGTACTGTACTCTAATGTATTGTATTGTACTGTACTCTAATGTATTGTATTGTACTGTACTCTAATGTATTGTACTGTACTGTACTCTAATGTATTGTACTGTAAATATATATATAAAAATGTATTGTACTGTACTCTAATGTATTGTACTGTACTCTAATGTATTGTACTGTACTCTAATGTATTGTATTGTACTGTAATGTAATTTATTGTACTGTATTGTACTGCAATGTAATTTATTGTACTGTACTCTAATGTACTCTAATGTATTGTATTGTACTGTACTCTAATGTACTCTAATGTATTGTGTTGTACTGTACTGTACTCTACTGCAATGTAATTTATGGTACTGTACTCTAATGTACTCTAATGTATTGTATTGTACTGTACTCTAATGTACTCTAATGTATTGTATTGTACTGTACTCTAATGTACTCTAATGTATTGTGTTGTACTGTACTCTCATCTACTCTAATGTATTGTATTGTATTGTACTGTACCTGCATACAGACAGTGATGACCAGACAGGTCTGTGCCAGCAGGGCGAAGGACTGGTAGTCGGCAATGTCTCGCCCGTCGTCTCGGACCGTGTCGTACATGGCAGCGTAGGGGATGAAGAACAGCACTACTGAGCTGTAGATACTGTGGAGGGCACACTTAAAGAAGGCTGTCTTACTGAAGTACTGATTTATCTGGCCTGGAACGTACAGCTGGGGGTGCTGGAAACTCCACATGTCATTCACATCCTGGACACCAGGGGGAGACAGTGAGGTAGGAAAAATATTCTCAATTACACAAATCTAAATGTGGGAGAAACAAGAAATGCACACGCATATTGCATAAACACATTAATTCCTGCACACACACATGAACACATTAATTCCTGCACTCACGCAAACACATTGACATCACACATGTTTTACCTGGTCAAACAGACTCATACCCAGTACAGGAAGTGCTGTGTAGACTAGGTTATACAACGTGATGAACCACTCGTCATACACGGTCTGGCAGAAACACAATCAGATCATCAGAGACAAATAAACTTATATATCTGAAAATACTGAACAGTTGTTTTAAAGGGGTAGTGCAGTCAAAAATGTGATTTTCTGTAAAAAAATAAAGAATAATAATTGATTTCCACACTACGAGGTCGAAATAACACTCTGAAATTGTATAAATGATAATAATGCCCTTTTAAGTGTAAGAGTTTATTTGTTTTGAATTTTTACACACTTTTTCTCCACAATTTCGTGATTTTGATCTTGTCTCATCGCTGCATCTTCCCAACGGGCTCGGAGAGGAGAAGGTCGATTCATGCGTCCTCTGAAACATGACCCACCGAAATGCACTTCTTAACCTTTTTGGGATAGACGGCAGCATTTTCACTTTTGGATGAATAGCGTGCCCAGAGTGAACTGCCTCCTACTCTGTCCCAAATGCTAATATATGCATATTATTATTACCTGAGAAAAATCCAATCAGGAAGTGGGACATCTGAGGTTTGTAGTTTTTCAAAGCTTGGCCTACCGAGTACACATTGAGATATGGATGAGGTTGCACTTCCTAGGGCCTCCACTAGATGTCAACCGTCTTTTGAAATTTGAATGAGGATTATAAAGGAGGGGCTCATGAGACCTGTTTGAGTCAGTGGTCTGGCATAGTGCCTCGGTCTCATCACGTGCTCCCGACAGAGTTACCTCTCGTTCCGGTGCCTTCTGAAGACAAAGGAGTTCTTTGGTTGGAACCTTATTGATGTTTTATGTTAAAAACATCCTGTGACGATCGATTCCATACATCGTTTTGACATGTTTCTAAAGGACTGTAATGGAACCTTTGAGTTTTTGTCTGGATGAAATGCCTGCGCCTCATGAAGATGGATTACTGGGCTGAACAACTTAACAACAAGGGCTATTTGGACATAAATGATGGAACTTTATGGAACAAATTAGTCATTTATTGTCGAACTGGGATTCCTGGGAGTGCCTTCTGACAAAGATCATCAAAGGTAAGTGAATATTTATGGTGTTGTTTCTAACTTTGTTGATTCCAAAATGGCGGATATTCCTCTGGCTGTTTTGGGTTCTGAGCGACTTTCTCAGATGATGCTTTTTCTGTAAAGTTTTTTTCAAATCTGAACACAGCGGTTGCATTAAGGAGATGTCTATCTTTAATTCTGTGAATAACACTAGTATCTTTTGTCAATGTTTATTATTAGTATTTCTGCAAAACCACCAGATGTTTTGGAATTAAAGCATTACTGCATGTAACTCGTCAATGTGAACTGAGATTTTTGGATATAAATATGCACATTATCGAACAAAACATACATGTATTGTGTAACATGATGTCCTATGAGTGTCATCTGATGAAGATCATCAAAGGTTAGTGATTAATTTGATGTATATTTCTGCTTTTTGTGACTCCTATCTTTGGCTGGAAAAATGGCTGTGTTTTTTCGACTTGACTATGACCTAACATAATACGTTGAGTTATTTTCATGACATAAACACACACAGTGATTTATTAGACATACAACAATGATTTAAAAATGTAATGACTGCACGGGGCTTTAAAGAAATAGAAGTAGTGGAGTATACCAGTTGCTTTAGAATTCAACGTTGGGTTGACCAAAGAAATATCTCCCTCCCCTTTTCTCCCCCTCTCTCTCTCCATCCCCTTTTCTCCCCCCGCTCTCTCTCCCTCCCCTCTTCTCCCCCCTCTCTCCTCCCTCCTCTTCTCCTCCCTCTCTCTCCCCTCCCCTCTTCTCCCCCTCTCTCTCTCTCTCCCTCCCTCTTTCCCTCCCCGCTCTCTCCCTCCCTCTTCTCCCTCCCCCTCTTCTCCCCTCTTCCCCCTCCCCCCTCTTCTCACCCTCGCTCTCTCCCTCCCCTCTTCTCCTCCTTCTCTCTCCCCCCTCCCCTCTTCTCCCCCTCTCTCTCCCTCCCCTCTTCTCACCCCGCTCTCTCCCCTCCTTCTCTCCCTCTCTCTCCCTCCCCTCTTCTCCTCCTCTCTCTCTCCCTCCCCCCTCTTCCTCCCCCGCTTCCTCCCTCCCCCCTCTTCTCCTCGCTTCCTCTCCCTCCCCCCTTCTCCCTCCTCCTCTCTTCTCCCTCCCTCCCCTCTCTCTCCCCTCCCCTTTCCTCCCCCGCTCTCCCTCTCCCCCTCTTCTCCTCCCCCTCTCTCCCTCCCCCTCTCCCCCCTCTCCCCCTCCTCCCCCTCTCTCCCCCTCCCCCTATTCTCCCCCTCCCTCCCCTCTTTTCCTCCCCCCACTCTCTCCCCCTCTTCTCCCCCCCTCTCTCTCTCCCCTCCCTCTTCTCCCCCTCTCTCTCCCTCCCCTCTTCTCCCCCGCTCTCTCCCCCTCCCTCTTCTCCCCCGTCTTCCTCCCCTCCCCCTCTTCTCCCCTCTCTCTCCCTCCCTCTTCTCCCCCACATCTCTCCCTCCCCTCTCCCCCCTCTCCTCCCTCCCCCGTCTCCCCCCCTCCTCTCTCCCCCCTCTTCTCCCTCCCTCTCCCCGCCTCTCCCTCCTCTCCGCCTCCCCCTCCCTCTTCTCCCCCCGTCTCTCTCTCCCTCCCCCTCCCCCTCTCTCTCCTCACCCTTTCCCCCCGCTCTCCCTCCCTCCCTCTTCTCCCCCTCCTCCCCTCCCTTCCCCCCCCTCCCCCTCCCCCCTCTCCCTCCCCTCTTCTCCCCCCTCTCTCTCTCCCCTCCCCTCTTCTCCCCCGCTCTCCCCCTCCCCCTCTCTCACCCTTCTTCTTTTCTGTCATACCTGTGCTGAGAATCCGCAGAAGAAGGCGACTCAGAAGTGGACGAAGGTAAAGGTGAAGTTCTTGTAGAAGAAGTAACGCAGGAACTTACACACATCCCCAGGTAGGACCAGCGACCGTGGGACCAGGAGGAGGCGCTGTCAATTCCATGAAAAAAAACAACCGAAAAAAACAACCTTTATTTTAAATTGTACAAACAACAACAGACTAATAGACCGTTAAAGCATTGATAAAAGTTCGAAGTATAAAAATGTGGGTTTTGCATTTTGATTTAAAAACGTCACTGGTGTGTCAGTGGCCCTCTTACCTCTAGGAAGCGAAACTGAGCGAAGGAGTAATCAGAAGAGAGGACCGCCTGCATCCCCTCCTGACCGCTTATACCCACACCTATATGAGCAGCTGGAGAGAGAGGAGGAGAGGGAAAGAGAGGGGAGGAAAGAGGGGGAAGGGAGAGGGGGGGGGGGTAGAGGAGGCAGAGAGAAGGTAAGCATATTGTTCAGGGACCATTGGGCCCAGAGGGTTAAGCTCAAGTTCACAACTTTTCTCTCTGCAGCATTATCATACACTATTTGACTGGTGTAGTTATCTGATCCTTGATCTGCAGTCAAAGGGTGCTCCTATATGGACCCTGGGGCAGCAGGGAAGCCTAGTGGTTGGAGCGTAGAGACGGCAGGGTAGCCTAGTGGTTAGAGTTTAGAGGCAGCAGGGTAGCCTAGTGGTTGGAGCGTAGAGACGGCAGGGTAGCCTAGTGGTTAGAGTTTAGAGGCAGCAGGGTAGCCTAGTGGTTGGAGCGTAGAGACGGCAGGGTAGCCTAGTGGTTAGAGTTTAGAGGCGGCTGGGTAGCCTAGTGGTTAGAGTGCAGAGGCAGCAGGGTAGCCTAGTGGTTAGAGCGTTGGACTAATAACCGGAAGGTTGCAAGTTCAAACCCCCGAGTTGACAACGTACAAATCTGTCGTTCTGCCCCTGAACAGGCAGTTAGCCCACTGTTCCTAGGCCGTCATTGAAAATAAGAATTTGTTCTTAACTGACATGCCTAGTTAAATAAAGGTTAAAAAAAAAGCAGTGCACTATTGAGGTGATTAGGGTGCCATTTTGGACAGTATATTGTAAGTTACCTTTAATCATGCTGACGTCGTTGGCCCCGTCTCCTATGGCCAGAGTGACGGCCTGTTTGTATTTCTTGACCAGCTCAACCACCTGGGCCTTCTGTAGGGAGTCACCCTGCAGCAGATCACTGTCTTACAGACAGGCTGTACGCAGGAACAGCAGCTCCATGCTCCCCTCTAGGCATAGGCCTGATGGGGGAGGGGGACAGAGGGTAGAATCTAATGGCAACATCAAACAGGGATGTCCAGATCCTATTCAACGGACTCAGAATCAGTTAAACGTGTCTAAATGTATCTCATCCTTTTAACATGTGTCTTATCTGTCTAAAATATGGGCACAATCAGATAGTTGACACGATAAGGAATCAGGGCGTTAGTGCAAGATTTACAGAATCAGGTCTCACCAGACCACAGTAAATAGGACGGTAGTGTCTCACCAGACCACAGTAAATTAGTGTCTCACCAGCCAAGTAAGACGGTAGTGTCTCACCAGGTAGTGTCTCACCAGACTGATTTACAGTAAATAGGACTGTAGTGTCTCACCAAACTACAGTAAATAGGACGGTAGTGTCTCACCAGACCACAGTAAATAGGACGGTAGTGTCTCACCAGACCACAGTAACAGGGACTGGTAGTGTCTCACCAGACTACAGTAACAGGACTGTAGTGTCTCACCAGACTGATTTACAGTAAATAGGACGGTAGTGTCTCACCAAACTACAGTAAATAGGACGGTAGTGTCTCACCAGACCACAGTAAATAGGACGGTAGTGTCTCACCAGACCACAGTAAATAGGACGGTAGTGTCTCACCAGACCACAGTAAATAGGACGGTAGTGTCTCACCAGACCACAGTAAATAGGACTGTAGTGTCTCACCAGACCACAGTAAATAGGACGGTAGTGTCTCACCAGACCACAGTAAATAGGACTGTAGTGTCTCACCAGACCACAGTAAATAGGACGGTAGTGTCTCACCAGACCACAGTAAATAGGACTGTAGTGTTTCACCAGACTGATTTACAGTAAATAGGACTGTAGTGTCTCACCAGACCACAGTAAATAGGACGGTAGTGTCTCACCAGACCACAGTAAATAGGACTGTAGTGTCTCACCAGACCACAGTAAATAGGACGGTAGTGTCTCACCAGACCACAGTAAATAGGACGGTAGTGTCTCACCAGACCACAGTAAATAGGACTGTAGTGTCTCACCAGACTGATTTACAGTAAATAGGATGGTAGTGTCTCACCAGACTACAGTAAATAGGACTGTAGTGTCTCACCAGACTGATTTACAGTAAATAGGACTGTAGTGTCTCACCAGACTGATTTACAGTAAATAGGACGGTAGTGTCTCACCAGACTGATTTACAGTAAATAGGACTGTAGTGTCTCACCAGACTGATTTACAGTAAATAGGACGGTAGTGTCTCACCAGACTGGTTTACAGTAAATAGGAATGTAGTGTCTCACCAGACTGATTTACAGTAAATAGGACTGTAGTGTCTCACCAGACTACAGTAAATAGGACTGTAGTGTCTCACCAGACTGATTTACAGTAAATAGGATGGTAGTGTCTCACCAGACTACAGTAAATAGGACTGTAGTGTCTCACCAGACTGATTTACAGTAAATAGGACGGTAGTGTCTCACCAGACTGATTTACAGTAAATAGGACTGTAGTGTCTCACCAGACTGATTTACAGTAAATAGGACTGTAGTGTCTCACCAGACTGATTTACAGTAAATAGGACGGTAGTGTCTCACCAGACTACAGTAAATAGGACTGTAGTGTCTCACCAGACTGATTTACAGTAACAGGACGGTAGTGTCTCACCAGACTACAGTAAATAGGACTGTAGTGTCTCACCAGACTGATTTACAGTAAATAGGACGGTAGTGTCTCACCAGACTGATTTACAGTAAATAGGACTGTAGTGTCTCACCAGACTGATTTACAGTAAATAGGACGGTAGTGTCTCACCAGACTGATTTACAGTAAATAGGACGGTAGTGTCTCACCAGACTGATTTACAGTAAATAGGACTGTAGTGTCTCACCAGACTACAGTAAATAGGACGGTAGTGTCTCACCAGACTGATTTACAGTAAATAGGACAGTGATGTCTCACCAGACTGTGTCCGCTTGATGACCAGGCCGTACTCCCTGCTCACCTCCTCGTCCCTGACCACCTTCAGCTTGTTCCCCTGGCTTGTTACCCTCTGGGCATGAAATTGGCCTCCTCCTCTGCACCTGGTTTCATGGTGCTCCATGCATTCCTGGTTCAATACAAAACAAATCCTCTCATCTCATTCTATTCCACCATGTCTATGTTATCAACCCTGGGATGGGATGTTATCAACCTGGGGATGAGATGGGATGTTATCAACCTGGGATGGGATGTTATCAACCTGGGATGGGATGTTATCAACCTGGGATGGGATGTTATCAACCTGGGATGAGATGGGATGTTATCAACCTGGGATGAGATGGGATGTTATCAACCTGGGATGGGATGTTATCAACCTGGGATGGGATGTTATCAACCTGGGATGGGATGTGATGGTCTATTCTGGTTCTGAAGAATAGTAACAATGACAGGCCTTGTTCCAATCCCAATTTACAACCCGGCCAACTAATCCGTCTCCATTTAAAGGCCATTATAAATTGAATGAGGTGTATTGGTGCTGGGTAGGTAGTAAACCCTGGACAAACGGTGTTAGTATTGTGGCAGGCAGGGTTATGATGTCAAACCCTCTGACCTCAGTTCCTGTCTGACATCGTCTGAGTTGTTGGCCGACACGATGAAGATGTCGTTCATCTCCTCTCGCAGCATGTTGCAGGAGTAGCCAATGTTCTCCGCCGTCTCTGTCACATCACAAAAACACACAATATGATAGTTGGAGACAGACACAGTGTTGTGGACATATGGTCCTACACATCAAAGGAGGTTGGTGGCACCCTAATTGGGGAGGACGGCCTCGTGGTAATGGCTGGAGCTGAATGAGTAGAATGGTATCTAATACATGCCACCGTAGGTCTCTTCACAATCCCCAAGTCCAGAACAGACTACGGGAGGGGCACAGTACTACATAGAGCCATGACTACATGGAACTCTATTCTACATCAGGTGACTGATGCAAGCAGTAGAATCAGCTATAAAAAAACAAGTACAAATACACCTTAAGGAACAGGGGAATTGGAATGGAGTGAATGGAATGGAGTGAATGTAATGGAGTGAATGTAATGGAGTGAATGGAATGGAGTGAATGTAATGGAGTGAATGGAATGGAGTGAATGGAATGGAGTGAATGGAATGGAAGTGAGTGAATGGAATGGAAGGGAGTGAATGGAATGGAGTGATTGGAATGGAGTGAATGGAATGGAGTGAATGGAATGGAGTGAATGGAATGGAAGGGAGTGAATGGAATGGAGTGATTGGAATGGAGTGAATGGAATGGAAGGGAGTGAATTGAATGGAGTGAATGGAATGGAGTGAATGGAATGGAGTGAATGGAATGGAAGGGAGTGAATGGAATGGAGTGATTGGAATGGAGTGAATGGAATGGAAGGGAGTGAGTGGAATGGAGTGATTGGAATGGAGTGATTGGAATGGAGTGAATGGAATGGAGTGATTTGAATGGAGTGAATGGAATGGAGTGAATGGAATGGTGTGAATGGAATGGTGTGAATGGAATGAAGTGATTGGAATGGAGTGAATGGAATGGAGTGAATGGAATGGAGTGATTGGAATGGAGTGAGTGGAATGGAGTGAATGGAATGGAATGGAGTGAATGGAAGGGCGTGAATGGAATGGTGTGAATGGAATGGAGTGAATAGAATGGTGTGAACGGAATGGAGTGAATGGAGTGAATGGAGTGAATAGAATGGAGTGATTGGAATGGAGTGAATAGAATGGACTGAATGGAGTGAATGGAATGGAGTGATTGGAATGGAGTGAATAGAATGAGTGAATGGATTGAATAGAATGGAGTGATTGGAATGGAGTGAATAGAATGGAGTGAATGGAGTGAATGGAATGGAGTGAATGGAATGGAGTGAATGGAGTGAATGGAATGGAGTGATTGGAATGGAGTGAATAGAATGGAGTGAATAGAATGGAGTGAATGGAATGGAGTGAATGGAAGGGCGTGAATGGAATGGAGTGAATGGAGTGAATGGAGTGAATGGAATGGAGTGATTGGAATGGAGTGAATGGAATGGAGTGAATGGAATGGAGTGATTGAAATGGAGTGAATAGAATGGAGTGAATGGAGTGATTGAAATGGAGTGAATGGAATGGAGTGATTGAAATGGAGTGAATGGAATGGAGTGAATGGAATGGAGTGAATAGAATGAAGTGAATGGAATGGAGTGATTGAAATGGAGTGAATGGAATGGAGTGATTGAAATGGAGTGATTGGAATGGAGTGAATAGAATGGAGTGAATGGAATGGAGTGATTGAAATGGAGTGAATGGAATGGAGTGAATGGAAGGGAGTGAATGGAAGGGAGTGAATGGAATGGAGTGAATGGAATGGAATGGAGTGAATGGAGTGAATGGAATGGAGTGATTGGAATGGTGTGAATGGAATGGAGTGAATGGAATGGAGTGATTGGAATTGTGTGATTGGAATGGAGTGAATGGAATTGAGTGAATGGAATGGAATGGAGTGAATGGAATGGAGTGAATGGAATGGAATGGAGTGAATGGAATGGAGTGAATGTGAATGAGTGAATGGAATGGAGTGATTGGAATGGATTGAATGGAATGGAGTGAATGGAATGGAGTGAATGGAATGAAGTGAATGGAATGGAGTGAATGGAATGGAAGTGAATGGAATGGTGTGATTGAATGGAGTGAATGGAATGGAGTGAATGGAATGGAGTGAATGGAATGGTGTGATTGGAATGGAGTGAATGGAATGGAGTGAATGGAATGGAGTGAATGGAATGGAGTGAATGGAGTGATGGAATGGAGTGAATGGAATGGAAAAATGAGTGATTGGAATGGAGTGAATAGAATGGAGTGAATGGAGTGGATTGAAATGGAGTGAATGGAATGGAGTGGATTGAAATGGAGTGGAATGGAATGGAGTGAATGGAATGGAGTGAATAGAATGGAAGTGAATGGAATGGAGTGATTGAAATGGAGTGAATGGAATGGAGTGGATTGAAATGGAGTGATTGGAATGGAGTGAATAGAATGGAGTGAATGGAATGGAGTGATTGAAATGGAGTGAATGGAATGGAGTGAATGGAAGGGAGTGAATGGAAGGGAGTGAATGGAATGGAGTGATGGAATGGAATGGAGTGAATGGAGTGAATGGAATGGAGTGATTGGAATGGTGTGAATGGAATGGAGTGAATGGAATGGAGTGATTGGAATTGTGTGGATTGGAATGGAGTGAATGGAATTGAGTGAATGGAATGGAATGGAGTGAATGGAATGGAGTGAATGGAATGGAGTGAATGGAATGGAGTGAATGGAGTGAATGAGTGAATGGAATGGAGTGATTGGAATGGATTGAATGGAATGGAGTGGAATGTAATGGAGTGAATGGAATGAAGTGAATGGAATGGAGTGAATGGAATGGTGTGATTGGAATGGAGTGAATGGAATGGAGTGAATGGAATGGAGTGAATGGAATGGTGTGATTGGAATGGAGTGATTGAAATTGTGTGATTGGAATGGAGTGAATGGAATGGAGTGAATGGAATGGAATGGAGTGAATGGAATGGAATGGAGTGAATGGAATGGAGTGAATGTAATGGAGTGAATGGAGTGATTGAAATGGAGTGAATGGAATGGAGTGATTGAAATGGAGTGAATGGAATGGAGTGAATGGAATGGAGTGAATAGAATGAAGTGAATGGAATGGAGTGATTGAAATGGAGTGAATGGAATGGAGTGATTGAAATGGAGTGATTGGAATGGAGTGAATAGAATGGAGTGAATGGAATGGAGTGATTGAAATGGAGTGAATGGAATGGAGTGAATGGAAGGGAGTGAATAGAAGGGAGTGAATGGAATGGAGTGAATGGAATGGAATGGAGTGAATGGAGTGAATGGAATGGAGTGATTGGAATGGTGTGAATGGAATGGAGTGAATGGAATGGAGTGATTGGAATTGTGTGATTGGAATGGAGTGAATGGAATTGAGTGAATGGAATGGAATGGAGTGAATGGAATGGAGTGAATGGAATGGAGTGAATGGAATGGAGTGAATGGAGTGAATGAGTGAATGGAATGGAGTGATTGGAATGGATTGAATGGAATGGAGTGAATGGAATGGAGTGAATGGAATGAAGTGAATGGAATGGAGTGAATGGAATGAAGTGAATGGAATGGAGTGAATGGAATGGTGTGATTGGAATGGAGTGAATGGAATGGAGTGAATGGAATGGAGTGAATGGAATGGAGTGAATGGAAGGGCGTGAATGGAATGGAGTGAATGGAGTGAATGGAGTGAATGGAATGGAGTGATTGGAATGGAGTGAATGGAATGGAGTGAATGGAATGGAGTGATTGAAATGGAGTGATTGAAATGGAGTGAATAGAATGGAGTGAATGGAATGATTGAAATGGAGTGAATGGAATGGAGTGATTGAAATGGAGTGAATGGAATGGAGTGAATGGAATGGAGTGAATAGAATGAAGTGAATGGAATGGAGTGATTGAAATGGAGTGAATGGAATGGAGTGATTGAAATGGAGTGATTGGAATGGAGTGAATAGAATGGAGTGAATGGAATGGAGTGATTGAAATGGAGTGAATGGAATGGAGTGAATGGAAGGGAGTGAATGGAAGGGAGTGAATGGAATGGAGTGAATGGAATGGAATGGAGTGAATGGAGTGAATGGAATGGAGTGATTGGAATGGTGTGAATGGAATGGAGTGAATGGAATGGAGTGATTGGAATTGTGTGATTGGAATGGAGTGAATGGAATTGAGTGAATGGAATGGAATGGAGTGAATGGAATGGAGTGAATGGAATGGAGTGAATGGAATGGAGTGAATGGAGTGAATGAGTGAATGGAATGGAGTGATTGGAATGGATTGAATGGAATGGAGTGAATGGAATGGAGTGAATGGAATGAAGTGAATGGAATGGAGTGAATGGAATGGTGTGATTGGAATGGAGTGAATGGAATGGAGTGAATGGAATGGAGTGAATGGAATGGTGTGATTGGAATGGAGGATTGGAATGGAGCGATTGGAAATGAGTGAATGGAATGGAGTGAATGGAATGGAATGGAGTGGAATGGAATGGAATGGAGTGAATGGAATGGAGTGAATGTAATGAGTGAATGAGTGGAATGGAATGGGAATGGAATGGAGTGAATGGAAGGGAGTGAATGGAAGGAGTGAATGGAACGGAGTGAATGAACGGAGTGAATGGAATGAGTGAATGGAATGGAATGGAGTGAATGGAGTGAATGGAATGGAGTGAATGGAATGGAGTGATTGAACGGTGTGAATTGGGAATGGAATGGAGTGATTGGAAATGAGTGAATGGAATGGAGTGAATGGAAATGAGTGAATGGAATGGAGTGATTGGAATGATGAATGGAATGGAGTGAATGGAATGGTGTGATTGGAATGGAGTGATTGAAATTGTGTGATTGGAATGGAGTGAAATTTGATTGGAATGGAGTGAATGGAATGGGAGGAATGGAGTGAATGGAATGGTGAATGGAATGTGAGTGAATGGAATGGAGTGAATGGAAGGGAGTGAATGGAATGGAGTGAATGGAATGAGTGAATGGAATGGGAGTGAATGGAATGGAATGGAGAATGAATGGAGTGAATGGAATGGAGTGAATGGAATGGATTGGAATGGAGTGATTGAAATTGTGTGATTGGAATGGAGTGAATTGGAAAATGGAGTGAATGGAATGGGAGTGATTGGAATGGAGTGAATGTAATGGAGTGAATGGAGTGAATGGAATGGTGTGAATGGAATGGAGTGAATGAATGGAGTGGAATGGAATGGAGTGAATGGAATGGAGTGGAATGGAATGGAGTGGAATGGGAGTGAATGGAATGGAGTGAATGGAATGGAATGGAGTGAATGGAGTGGAATGGAATGAGGAATGGAATGGATGATTGGAATGGTGAATGGAATGGAGTGAATGGAATGGAGTGATTGGAATTGTGTGATTGGAATGGAGTGAATGGAATGGAGTGGAATGGAATGGAGTGAATGGAGTGAATGGAATGGAGTGAGGAAATTGGAAATGGAGTGAATGGAATGGAGTGAATGGAGTGAATGGAATGGTGTGGAATGGAATGGAGGAAATGGAATGGAGTGAATGGAAGGAGTGAATGGAAGGAGTGAATGGAATGGAGTGAATGGAATGAAGTGAATGGAATGGAATGGAGTGAATGGAGGAATGGAATGGAGTGAATGGAATGGAGTGAATGGAATGGAATGGAGAATGGAGTGAATGGAATGGATTTTGGAATGGGAGTGATTGGAATTGGTAGTGGATTGGAATGGAGTGAATGGAATGGAGTGGAATGGAATGGAGTGAATGGAATGGAGTGAATGGAATGGAATGGAGTGAATGGAGTGAATGGAATGGAGTGAATGGAATGGAGTGAATGGAATGGAGTGAATGGAATGATGGTGTGAATGGAATGGAGTGAATGGAATGATGGAGTGATTGGAATTGTGTGATTGGAATGGAGTGAATGGAATTGAGTGAATGGAATGGAATGGAGTGAATGGAATGGAGTGAATGGAATGGAGTGAATGGAATGGAGTGAATGGAGTGAATGGAATGGAGTGAATGGAATGGAGTGATTGGAATGGAGTGAATGGAATGGAGTGAATGGAATGGAGTGAATGGAATGAAGTGAATGGAATGGAGTGAATGGAATGGAGTGAATGGAATGGAGTGAATGGAATGGAGTGAATGGAATGGTGTGAATGGAATGGTGTGATTGGAATGGAGTGATTGGAATTGTGTGATTGGAATGGAGTGAATGGAATGGAATGGAGTGAATGGAATGGAGTGAATGGAATGGAATGGAGTGATTGGAATGGAGTGAATGGAATGGAGTGAATGGAATGGAGTGAATGGAATGAAGTGAATGGAATGGAGTGAATGGAATGGAGTGAATGGAATGGAGTGAATGGAATGGAGTGAATGGAATGGTGTGAATGGAATGGTGTGATTGGAATGGAGTGATTGAAATTGTGTGATTGGAATGGAGTGAATGGAATGGAATGGAGTGAATGGAATGGAATGGAGTGAATGGAATGGAGTGAATGGAATGAATGGAATGGTGTGAATGGAATGGAGTGAATGGAATGGAGTGATTGGAATTGTGTGATTGGAATGGAGTGAATGGAATGGAGTGAATGGAATGGAATGGAGTGAATGGAATGGAGTGAATGGAATGGAGTGAATGGAGTGAATGGAGTGAATGGAATGGAGTGATTGGAATGGAGTGAATGGAATGGAGTGAATGGAATGGAGTGAATGGAGTGAATGGAATGGAGTGAATGGAGTGAATGGAATGGAGTGAATGGAATGGAGTGATTGGAATGGAGTGAATGGAATGGAGTGAATGAAATGGAGTGAATGGAATGGAGTGAATGGAATGGAGTGAATGGAGTGAATGGAATGGAGTGAATGGAATGGTGTCAAACATGAAAACATGCATATGATACTGTTTCATTCACTCCATTTTGACCAATATTATGATTTGTCCTCCCCTCAGCAACCTCCACTGCTTTACATGAATTACATTCCAACCGTCACAATGAGCCCGTCCTCCTGTAGCCCCATCCCACCAGCCTCCTGTAGCCCCATCCCACCAACCTCCTCTGGGTTAGACATAGAGATAGATGTGGCTTAAGTACCTTGATGGTTTGGAAGAAACAACAACATCGTTGTCCAGAATAAGATAACATTTATTTTATTTTTATTTTACCAACCCTTTAAATATCCAATGCAGCCATTTGAGCTTAACATCAAATCTGGGTAACAATTAAATACCTTACTGTTATTATTTTCAATTAAAATTGTAAAAAATTTCAATTAAAAATTGCTTCTTTGCAAAGAGCAATTTCTCACGCAAGAATTTTGGCTAGGACTCTCTGGGAAAACCTATTATTAATCTGTTATATGTGAGGCAGATAGCTGAGATTATGTTGCTTGTTGACTAACCCTGTTTGTCGCCAGTGAGCACCCAGATCTTGATGTCAGCTTTGGCGAGCTGCTCGATGGTCTGTGGCACACCATCCTGAGCTTATCCTATGGCTGTAGCTCCCAGCAACTACACACACGCACACACGCACACACACACACACACACACACACACACACACACACACACACACACACACACACACAGACACCATATACTCCTTTTCTATCTGTAAGAGCAAACTGACCCTGGTTCAGTGTTCAGGCATACCATTATCTTTTTATATATTTAACCTGTTTGAAGCTAAACTGACCCTGGTTCAGTGTTCAGGCATACCATTAGGTATTTTTATATATTTAACCTGTCAAAGCTAAACTGACCCCTGGTTCAGGGGTAATTTACTGTTAAAACATGAAATTAAGCAGGAACTTTTTATTGGGAAGTTTATTTATAATTTTCCCTGGATTTAATTTTCAACCGGCCAACTTCACTTTAAGACATACTGTGTCATCCAGTCTTTGTCTGGAGACGTTCATCTGATCCTGGTTTAAGTGTTTAACTCCTTCCTACCATCAGGTCTTTCTCTATCTCCTCATAGGGTCGAGTTTGTCCTCTCTGTCCTCCAGGGCTGTGCTGGTCTCATGGTGGCGCTGTTTCCAGCTGCTGAAGTATTCCTCATCCAGGTCCTTATAAGCTGAGCCAGGGTCCGCAGGCCCTCACCAGCAAACTCCTGTAGGGACAGAACACACACACAATTTTTATACAATGTGATTTGGGATGGCTTTATATTTATTGAGCCACTCTTTCACAGAAGTACAGGGAGGAAGAGAGAGACACTCAGAGTCTCTCTCTTCTTCCTTCCTCTGTCTCCCCCTCTCTATGTCTCCCTCTCTCCGTCTCCTCTCTCCGTCCCCCTCTCTCCGTCTCCCCTTCTCATGTTTCCCCCTCTCTCCGTCTCCCCCTCCCTCCGTCTCCCCCTCCCTCCGTCTCCCCCTCTCTCCGTCTCCCCCTCCCTCCGCCTCCCCCTCCCTCCGTCTCCCCCTCTCTCCGTCTCCCCCTCTCTCCGTCTCCCCCTCCCTCCGTCTCTCCCTCTCTCCGTCTCCCCCTCTCTCCGTCTCCCCCTCCCTCCGTCTCCCCCTCTCCCGTCTCCCCCTCTCTCCGTCTCTCCCTCTCTCCGGCTCTCCCTCTCTCGGCTCTCCCTCCCTCTGTCTCCCCCATCTCCGTCTCCCCCTCTCCGTCTCCCCCTCTCTCCGTCTCCCCCTCCCTCCGTCTCCCCTCCCTCCGTCTCCCTCTCTCCGTCTCCCTCCCTCCTGCCTCCTCCCTCCCTCCGTCTCCCCTCTCTCCGTCTCCCCCTCTCTCCGTCTCCCCCTCCCTCCGTCTCCCCTCTCTCCGTCTCCCCCTCTCTCCGTCTCCCCCTCCCTCCGTCTCCCCCTCTCTCCGTCTCCCCTCTCTCCGTCTCCCCCTCTCTCCGTCTCTCCCTCTCTCCGGCTCTCCCTCTCTCTGGCTCTCCCTCCCTCTGTCTCCCCCATCTCCGTCTCCCCCTCTCACCGTCTCCGCCTCCCTCCGTCTCCGCCTCCCTCCGTCTCCCTCTCTCTCTGGCTCCCCTCTCTCTGGCTCCCCCTCTCTCTGGCTCCCCCTCCCTCCGTCTCCCCCTCTCCTTCCGTCTCCCCCTCCCTCCGTCTCCCCCTCCCTCCGTCTCCCCTCCCTCCGTCTCCCCCTCTCTCCGTCTCCCCCTCTCTCTCCGTCTCCCTCTCTCTCCGGCTCTCCCTCTCTCCGGCTCTCCTCTCTCTGGCTCTCCCTCCCTCTGTCTCCCCATCTCCGTCTCCCCCTCTCACCGTCTCCGCCTCCCCTCCGTCTCCGCCTCCCTCCGCTCCCCTCTCTCTGGCTCCCCCTCTCTCTGGCTCCCCCTCTGGCTCCCTCCGTCTCCCCCTCTCTCCGTCTCCCCCTCCCTCCGTCTCCCCCTCTCACCGTCTCCCCCTCTCTCCGTCTCCCCTCTCCGTCTCCCCTCTCTCCGTCTCCCCTCCCTCCGCCTCCGCCTCCCTCTGTCTCCCTCTCTCTCTGGCTCTCCCTCTCCTGTCTCCCCCTCCCTCCGTCTCCCCCTCCCTCCGTCTCCCCCTCTCACCGTCTCCCCTCCCCCTGTCTCCCCCTCCCTCCGTCTCCGCCTCCCTCCGTCTCCGCCTCCCTCTGTCTCCCTCTCTCTCTGGCTCTCCCTCTCTCTGGCTCTCCCTCTCTCTGTCTCCCCCTCTTTCCGTCTCCCCCTCCCCCTGTCTCCCCCTCCCTCCGTCTCCCCCTCTCACCGTCTCGTCTCCCCCTCCCCCTCCCTCCGTCTCCCCTCTCTCCGTCTCCCCCTCTCTCTGGCTCCCTCTCTCTCTGGCTCTCCCTCTCTCTGGTTCTCCCTCTCTCTGGCTCTCCCCTCTCTCTGTCTCCCCCTCTATGTCTCCCCTC
>NW_027011393.1:15000-24393 GCF_036934945.1 Oncorhynchus masou masou | reverse complement strand
CAATGAGCTTGATGCCTTGATAAGCTCCTTTCCTGAGGACGGCTCACCTCTCACAGTCCTGGGCGACTTTAACCTCCCCACGTCTACCTTTGACTCATTCCTCTCTGCCTCCTTCTTTCCACTCCTCTCCTCTTTTGACCTCACCCTCTCACCTTCCCCCCTACTCACAAGGCAGGCAATACGCTCGACCTCATCTTTACTAGATGCTGTTCTTCCACTAACCTCATTGCAACTCCCTCCAAGTCTCCGACCACCACCTTGTATCCTTTTCCCTCTCGCTCTCATCCAACACTTCCCACACTGCCCCTACTCGGATGGTATCGCGCCCGTCCCAACCTTCGCTCTCTCTCCCCGCTACTCTCTCCTCTTCCATCCTATCATCTCTTCCCTCTGCTCATACCTTCTCCAACCTATCTCCTGATTCTGCCTCCTCAACCCTCCTCTCTTCCCTTTCTGCATCCTTTGACTCTCTATGTCCCCTATCCTCCAGGCCGGCTCGGTCCTCCGCTCGACGACTCATTGCGAGCTCACAGAACAGAGCTCCGGGCAGCCGAGCGGAAATGGAGGAAAACTCGCCTCCCTGCGGACCTGGCATCCTTTCACTCCCTCCTCTCTACATTTTCCTCCTTTGTCTCTGCTGCTAAAGCCACTTTCTACCACTCTAAATTCCAAGCATCTGCCTCTAACCCTAGGAAGCTCTTTGCCACCTTCTCCTCCCCTCCTGAATCCTCCTCCCCCTCCCCCTCCTCCCTCTGCAGATGGCTTCGTCAGCCATTTTGAAAAGAAGGTCGACGACATCCGATCCTCGTTTGCTAAGTCAAACGACACCGCTAGTTCTGCTCACACTGCCCTACCCTGTGCTCTGACCTCTTTCTCCCTCTCTCTCCAGATGAAATCTCGCTTCTTGTGACGGCCGGCCGCCCAACAACCTGCCCGCTTGACCCTATCCCCTCCTCTCTTCTCCAGACCATTTCCGGAGACCTTCTCCCTTACCTCACCTCGCTCATCAACTCATCCCTGACCGCTGGCTACGTCCCTTCCGTCTTCAAGAGAGCGAGAGTTGCACCCCTTCTGAAAAAACCTACACTCGATCCCTCCGATGTCAACAACTACAGACCAGTATCCCTTCTTTCTTTTCTCTCCAAAACTCTTGAACGTACCGTCCTTGGCCAGCTCTCCCGCTATCTCTCTCAGAATGACCTTCTTGATCCAAATCAGTCAGGTTTCAAGACTAGTCATTCAACTGAGACTGCTCTTCTCTGTATCACGGAGGCGCTCCGCACTGCTAAAGCTAACTCTCTCTCCTCTGCTCTCATCCTTCTAGACCTATCGGCTGCCTTCGATACTGTGAACCATCAGATCCTCCTCTCCACCCTCTCCGAGTTGGGCATCTCGGCGCGGCCCACGCTTGGATTGCGTCCTACCTGACAGGTCGCTCCTACCAGGTGGCGTGGCGAGAATCTGTCTCCTCACCACGCGCTCTCACCACTGGTGTCCCCCAGGGCTCTGTTCTAGGCCCTCTCCTATTCTCGCTATACACCAAGTCACTTGGCTCTGTCATAACCTCACATGGTCTCTCCTATCATTGCTATGCAGACGACACACAATTAATCTTCTCCTTTCCCCCTTCTGATGACCAGGTGGCGAATCGCATCTCTGCATGTCTGGCAGACATATCAGTGTGGATGACGGATCACCACCTCAAGCTGAACCTCGGCAAGACGGAGCTGCTCTTCCTCCCGGGGAAGGACTGCCCATTCCATGATCTCGCAATCACGGTTGACAACTCCATTGTGTCCTCCTCCCAGAGCGCTAAGAACCTTGGCGTGATCCTGGACAACACCCTGTCGTTCTCAACCAACATCATGGCGGTGGCCCGTTCCTGTAGGTTCATGCTCTACAACATCCGCAGAGTACGACCCTGCCTCACACAGGAAGCGGCGCAGGTCCCTAATCCAGGCACTTGTCATCTCCCGTCTGGATTACTGCAACTCGCTGTTGGCTGGGCTCCCTGCCTGTGCCATTAAACCCCTACAACTCATCCAGAACGCCGCAGCCCGTCTGGTGTTCAACCTTCCCAAGTTCTTTCACGTCACCCCGCTCCTCCGCTCTCTCCACTGGCTTCCAGTTGAAGCTCGCATCCGCTACAAGACCATGGTGCTTGCCTACGGAGCTGTGAGGGGAACGGCACCGCAGTACCTCCAGGCTCTGATCAGGCCCTACACCCAAACAAGGGCACTGCGTTCATCCACCTCTGGCCTGCTCGCCTCCCTACCACTGAGGAAGTACAGTTCCCGCTCAGCCCAGTCAAAACTGTTCGCCGCTCTGGCCCCCCAATGGTGGAACAAACTCCCTCACGACGCCAGGACAGCAGAGTCAATCACCACCTTCCGGAGACACCTGAAACCCCACCTCTTCAAGGAACACCTAGGATAGGATAAGTAATCCTTCTCACCCCCCCTTAAATGATTTAGATGCACTATTGTAAAGTGGCTGTTCCACTGGATGTCAGAAGGTGAATTCACCAATTTGTAAGTCGCTCTGGATAAGAGCGTCTGCTAAATGACTTAAATGTAAATGTAATAACACACCACTGTACCCATAACACCACTGTACCGTACCACTGTACCCATAACACACCACTGTACCCATAACACAACACTGTACCCATACCACACGTCTGAATGGGTTTACCACTGTACCCATACCACACGTCTGAATGAGCTTACCCACTATACCCATAACACCCCACTGTACCGTACCACTGTACCCATAACACCCCACTGTACCCATAACACACCACTGTAACCATAAAACACCACTGTACCCATAACACACCACTGTACCCATAACACCCCACTGCACCGTACCACTGTACCCATAACACACCACTGAACCATACCCCTGTACCCATAACACACCACTGTACCAATAACACACCACTGTACCCATAACACCCCACTGTACCCATAACACACCACTGTACCCATAACACACCACTGTACCCATAACACACCACTGTACCCATAACACCCCACTGTACCCATAACACACCACTGTACCCATAACACACCACTGTACCCATACCACACGTCTGAATGAGTTTACCACTGCACCGTACCACTGTACCCATAACACCCCACTGTACCGTACCACTGTACCCATAACACCCCACTGTACCCATAACACCCCACTGTACCCATAACAAACCACTGTACCCATAACACCCCACTGTACCCATAACACACCACTGTACCAATAACACACCACTGTACCCATAACACACCACTGTACCCATAACACACCACTGTACCGTACCACTGTACCCATACCACACGTCTGAATGGGTTTACCACTGTTCCCATAACACCCCACTGCACCGTACCCCTGTACCCATAACACCCCACTGCACCGTACCCCTGTACCCATAACACACCACTGTACCCATAACACCCCACTGCACCGTACCACTGTACCCATAACACACCACTGAACCGTAACCCTGTACCCATAACACATGTACCCATAACACACCACTGTACCCATAATACACCACTGTACCGTACCACTGTACCCATACCACACGTCTGAATGAGTTTACCACAGCACCGTACCACTGTACCCATAACACCCCACTGTACCCATAACACACCACTGAACCGTACCCCTTTACCCATAACACACCACTGTACCCATAACACACCACTGTACCCATAACACACCACTGTACCCATAACACCCCACTGTACCCATAACACACCACTGAACCGTACCCCTGTACCCATAACATTTACATTTACATTTAAGTCATTTAGCAGACGCTCTGTATCCAGAGCGACTTACACATTAGTGAATTCACCTTCTGACATCCAGTGGAACAGCCACTTTACAATAGTGCATCTAAATCATTAAGGGGGGTGGTGACAGGATTACTTATCCTATCCTAGGTATTCCTTGAAGACGTGTGTACCCATAACACACCACTGTACCCATAACACACCACTGTACCGTACCACTGTACCCATAACACACGTCTGAATGAGTTTACCCACAGCACCGTACCACTGTACCTATAACACCCCACTGCACCGTACCACAGTACCCATAACACCCCACTGTACCCATAACACACCACTGCACTCGTACCACTGTACCCATAACACCCCACTGTACTCATAACACACCACTGTACCATACCACTGTACCCATAACACACCACTGTACTATTACCACTGTACCCATAACACCCCACTGTACCCATAACACACCACTATACCGTACCACTGTACCCATAACACACCACTATACCGTACCACTGTACCCATAACACACCACTGTACCCATAACACACCACTATACCGTACCACTGTACCCATAACACACCACTATACCGTACCACTGTACCCATAACACACATCTGTACCCATAACACACACCTGTACCCATAACAAACCACTGTACCCATAACACCCCACTGTACCCATAACACACCACTGTACCATACCACTGTACCCATAACACCACTGTACCCATACCACACCACTGTACCGTACCACTGTACCCATAACACACCTGAATGGGTTTACCACTATACCGTACCACTGTACCCATAACACACCACTGTACCCATAACACACACCTGTACCCATAACACACATCTGTACCTATAACACACATCTGAATGGGTTTACCACTATACTGTACCACTGTAAATACCACACATCTGAATGAAATCTTGTCAGTCCAACAGTCATTAACATTTGACATGTGTTGAGCCTCAAACAACCAAACTAGGCTCCAGGTTATGTTTCCACTCAAGTTCTCTGTGACAGCAGCCGTCTCACTTTTCTCTACTCTCTCAGCTGTCAGACCTCTGCCGATGCTTTGGTTATCCACACACACACAATCACGCACACACACACACACACACACACACACACACACACACACACACACACACACACACACACACACACACACACACACACACACACACACACACACGCACACACACGCACACACACACACACACACACGCACACACATCCATAGTATTTCCAACTCTTAACATCACTTGTTCTGAAGACTGAATTGATCTCAAAGTGACTCTGGGAGGTTTAACATCAGGGACTCTTGAGCTCTGGGTTTGACAGCAAAGGTCAGGTTGGTGTATGGTATCTTCACACACACAGACATGCACAAACACACAAACATATGCACCACACGATACATTTTCTGATGCTTTCACAATCTTTCTTTCTTTCACACACACACACACACACACACACACACATACACACACACACACACACACACACACACACACACATACATACATACATACATACATACACACAGACGTGCGCTGTGTGAATGCATCCCCACCCACAGTAAGTGACCCTGGTAAACATGTCAGCACATGTCAGCACACACAACTATATAAGCACACACACACAAACACAAAACTACACACACAACTATAAAAGCACACACACACACACGATGACACAAGCACACACACACACACACACACATCTACATAGTCACACACAAACACAACTATATAAGCACACACACACACACAAACACATACAACTATGTAAGCACACACAAACACACACAACTACATAAGCACACACACAACACACAACTATATAAGCACACACAAAAACACACGACTACATTAGCAGACACACAAACACACACAACTATATAAGCACACACACACACAACTATATAAGCACACACACACACACACAACAATGTAAGCACACATTCACACACTACATAAGACACACACACAACTACACAAACACAACTATATTAGCACACACACACACAACTACATAAGGACACACACACACACACACACACACACACACACACTACATAAGGACACACACACACAACTACACTTGAAGTCGGAAGTTTACATACACCTGTTCACAATTCGTGACATTTAATCCTAGTAAAATTCCCTGTCTTAAGTCAGTTAGGATCACAACTTTATTTTAAGAAAGTGAAATGTCAGAATAATAGTAGAGAGAATGATATATTTCAGCTTTTATTTCTTTCATCACTTTCCAAGTGAGTCAGAAGTTTACATACACTCAATTAGTATTTGGTAGCATTGCCTTTAAATTGTTTAAATTGGGTCAAAAGTTTCGGGTGGCCTTCCACAAGCTTCCCACAATAAATTGGGTGAATTTTGGCCCATTCCTCCTGACAGAGCTGGTGTAACTGAGTCAGGTTTGTAGGCCTCCTTGCTCACACACACTTTTTCAGTTCTGCCCACAACATTTCTATAGGATTGAGGTCAGGGCTTTGGGATGGCCACTCCAATACCTTGACTTTGTTGTCCTTTAGCCATTTTTCCACAACTTTGGAAGTATGCTTGGGGTCATTGTCCATTTGGAAGACCCATTTGCGACCAAGCTTTAACTTCCTGACTGATGTCTTGAGATGTTGCTTCAATATATCCACGTAATTTTCCTTCCTCAGAATACCATCTAATTTGTGAAGTGCACCAGTCCCTCCTGCAGCAAAGCATTCCCACAACATGATGCTGCCACCTCCGTGCTTCACAGTTGGGATGATGTTCTTTGGCTTGCAAGCCTCCCCCTTTTTCCTCCTAACATAACGATGATCATTATGGCCAAACAGTTGTATTTTTGTTTCATCAGAACAGAGGACATTTCTCCACAAAGTACAATCTTTGTCCCCATGTCCCATGTCTGGCTTTTTTATGGTGGTTTTGGAGCAGTGGCTTCTTCCTTGCTGAGCGGCTTTTCAGGTTATGTCAATATAGGACTCGTTTTACTGTGGATATAGATACTTTTGTAGCTGTTTCCTCCAGCATCTTCACAAGGTCCTTTGCTGTTGTTCTGGGACTCTAATTTACGAACTTTACCAGCACTCTAAAGCACATTCATCTACTAGGATGACAGTATCCGTCTCCGTCCTGAGTGGTATGACGGCTGCGTGCTCCCATGGTGTTTATACTTGTGTACTATTGTTTGTATAGATGAACGTGGTACCTTCAGGCGTTTGGAAATTGCTCCCAAGGATGAACCAGACTTGTGGAGGTCTACAATTTTTTTACTGAGGTCTTGACTGATTTCATGCAAAAAGGCACTGAGTTTGAAGGTAGGCCTTGAAATACATCCACAGGCACAGCCCCAATTGACTCAAATGATGTCCATTAGCCTATCAGAAGCTTCTAAAGCCATAACATAATTTCTGGAATTTTCCAAGCTGTTTATTAAAGGCCCAGTCAACTTAGTGTATGTAAAGCTCTGACTATATAATCACACACACACACAGAACTAAATAAGCACACACACACACAACTATATAATCACACACACACAGAACAACATAAGCACACACACACAGAGAACTACATAAGCACACACACACACACACACAAACACAGAACTACATAAGCACACACAAACACACACACACCTATATAAGCACACACACACAACTATATAAGCACACATACACACACACAGAACTACATAAGCACACACACACACACACAACTATATAAGCACACACACACAACTACATAAGCTCACACACACAAACACACAACTACATAAGCTCACAAACACAAACACACAACTACATAAGCTCACACACACAAACACACAACTACATAAGCACACACACACACAACTGTATAAGCACACACACAATACAGAAACACGCGTGTTGTGTTGTTTCTTCCCCATGTTTTTGCTATGTATGTTATTCTGTCCTTGAGCTGTTCTTGTCTATTAATGTTCTGTATTATGTCATGATGTATTATGGTTCATGTTTTGTGTTGGACCCCAGGAAGAGTAGCTGCTGCTTCTGCAACAGCTAATGGGGATCCTAATAA
Source organism: Oncorhynchus masou masou (assembly GCF_036934945.1). Taxonomy (NCBI): domain Eukaryota; kingdom Metazoa; phylum Chordata; class Actinopteri; order Salmoniformes; family Salmonidae; genus Oncorhynchus; species Oncorhynchus masou. The sequence continues at coordinate 16,505 of NW_027011393.1, read as the reverse complement.
AATACCAAATACCATTTGACATATCACACTAAGTCATGCTCCGTCACACACATGTGCTAGAAAGTGATGAGGATGGAAACACTAGTGCTATAGAACGTGCTCTTACATCACAAGGTCTGTATTGAGGACTGAAAAGGTTGAAGACTTCTACTGCTGTACACCATGTCAAACATGCAGAGGCAACTAACACACACACACACAGCTAGGAACACACACACACACACACAGGTACGAACACACACACACACAGCAAGGTACACACACACACACAGCTAGGAACACACAAACAGACACACACACAGCTAGGAACATACAACACACAACACACACACACACACACAGCGAGGAACACACAAAACACACACACACACACACACAGCTAGGAACATACAAACACACACACACACACAGGTACAGAACACACAAACACACACAGGTACGAACACACACACACACACACACACACCAGGTACAAACACAGATTTACATACACAAAGGTACGGACACACACACAAACACACACAGACACACAGGTACGAACACACACACACACACAGGTACGAACACACACACACACACACAGGTACGAACACACACAAACACACACAGACACACAGGTACGAACACACACACACACAGGTACGAACACACAAACACACACAGACACAGGTACGAACACACACAAACACACACAGACACACAGGTACGAACACACAAGTACACACAGACACACAGATGCAGACACACACACACAGGTACAAACACACACAAAACACATTGATGTTACATAGGATAATACAATGCAACTTGTATCCTGCTTATGACATTGCCTATGAAGGAGACATGTCACTTTGAAACCAGGGGGAATGAGAGTCAGTACTGTTTATCATGTATTGATCAACACCACCAAACTCCCAGCAATCACAACACTCTCCCAGCACACACACACTCTCCCAGCACACACACACACTCTCAGCACATACACACTCTCCCAGCACACACACACTCTTCCAGCACCCACACACACTCTCCCAGCACACACACACACTCTACAAGCACACATACACGGCCACCTCTTTGTTCTTTCCCCTCCCTGGTCCCAGTGTGTGAAATAATCAGTTTTAAAATGGATAACTTATATAAAGCTGCATATTACATTATTAACACTGAGTTGGTATTACATCATTAACACTGAGCTGGTATTACATTATTAACACTGAGCTGGAATTACATCATTAACACTGAGCTGGTATTACATTATTAACACTGAGCTGGTATTACATCATTAACACTGAGCTGGTATTATATCATTAACACTGAGCTGGTATTACATTATTAACACTGAGCTGGTATTACATTATTAACACTGAGCTGGTATTACATTATTAACACTGAGCTGGTATTACATTATTAACACTGAGCTGGTATTACATCATTAACACTGAGCTGGTATTATATCATTAACACTGAGCTGGTATTACATCATTAACACTGAGCTGGAACAT
>NW_027011393.1:0-10000 GCF_036934945.1 Oncorhynchus masou masou | reverse complement strand
CTCAAAAATCCTGCTCATTTCCTGGTTGCAGTTTCATCTTGGTTTTGCCTGTAGCTCTGTTCTGGCACTCACAGTCAATATCTTCGCAGTTCTGGAAACTTCAGTGTTTTCCAAAGCTATCAATTATATGCATAGTCAAGCATCTTTTTGTGACAAAATATCTTGTTTAAAACGGGAACGTTTTTCATCCAAAATGAAATAGCGCCCAGAGTTTCAAGAGGTTAAGAGAAGGAACTATGAATTCTGCTTTGTATCAGAGGATTCTTCTACAGGAGAATGTCAGACTATCTGTGAGTTGAAGCTGAAGAACAGCTGGGTCACACAGCAAGACAATGTTCCCAAACACACAATCAAGTCTACATGACAATGGTTAGCAACACAACACATTTGAAGACTTTGAATGGCCTAGTTAAAGTCCAGACCTAATCCTAACTGAAACACAGTGGCAGGACTTGAAAAACGCAAGTGTTCATGCTTGAAAAACACAAATGTTGCAGCGTTGAAGACGCTCTGCATGCAAGAGGGGCCCAACATTCCTCCACAGTGATGTGAGAGACTGATCAACAACTACAGGAAGAGTTTGGCTGCAGTCATTGTAGTTAAAGGAGTGCACAACAGGTTATTGAGTGTAAGGGGCAATTATTTTTTCACACAGGGGAAATGGTGTTGTACAACTTTGTTAATTAAATAAATAAAATAATTATATTTTTTTTTGTGTGTTTTATTTGTAAACTCAGGTTCCCTTATCTAATATTACATTCTGGTTGAAAATCTGATAACATTCAAAAGTCAAAAATATGCAAAAATTGAGAAAATCAGAAAGGGGAATATTTATTCACAGAAACAGAACTGTCCACACATTAAGACACCTAATACACTCACGAATACACTCACATACACACGCAGGCAGCTGAGGTGTGACGGCTAAGATGAGGGGGAGGGCAGGCCTATCTTGTCATCGCTGGGGGCAGTTCCCTAGGGCTTAGTCTGCATAGCATTAACACACAGGTGCAGTACATTCTCACACACACTCACATTTCAAATCAGGAAGTACATCTGACTCCAAGGCCCCTAATGGCTTCAGGGCAGTCTATACTAAACCAATCACTGACCAGTCGAGACTGACGGGCTGCATCCCATTCCCCATTCTTATGAGATCAATGCAACTGAAGGAGGAGAGGAAGAGAAGAAGTCAATATAGATGGTTTGGCATCAGCCCTTAAAGATGAGAGGAGCAGTACGACAGTGTTGTGAAGGAGAGAAGAGGTAACACAGTGTTGCATGAGAGAAGAGGTACGACAGTGTTGTGAAGGAGGAGGAAGCACGTACAGTGCTGTGAAGGAGAGAGGAGCAGCACGAAAGTGTTGTGAAGGAGAGAGGAGCAGTATGTCAGTTTTCAGGATGGAGAGAGGAGTGTACGCACAGTGTTGTGAAGGAGAGAGGAGAAGTACACAGTGTTGTGAAGGAGAGAGGAGGTACGATAGTGGTGAAGGATGAGGTAAACACAGCATTGTAATGAGAGAGGAGCAGTTTGACAGTGCTGTGAAGGAGAGAGGAGCAGTAACACAGTGTTGTGAAGGAGAGGAGCAGCACGACAGTGTTGTGAAGGAGAGAGAGGCACAAACAGTGTACTGAAGGAGAAAGGGAGCAGAAGGACAAGGGGAAGGAGAGAGGAGGTACGACAGCCGTTTGAAGGAGAGGAGGCACGACAGTGTTGTGAAGGAGAGAGGAGGTACTTGACAGCTGCCAGAAGGAGAGAGGAGCAGAACGACAACGTTGAAGGAGAGAGGAGCAGCACGACAGCACAGAAGGAGAGAGGACAGCACGACAGTGTTGAAGGAGAGAGGACAGTACGACAGTGTTGTGAAGGAGAGAGGAGCAGCACGACAGTGTTGTAAGGAGAGGACAGCACAACAGCCGCCAGAAGGAGAGGAGGTACGACAATGTTGTGAAGGAGGGAGGAGGGGCACGACAGCCGGCCAGAAGGAGAGAGGATAGCACGACAATGTTGTGAAGGAGAGAGCAGTAATGACAGCAAGCCAGTGAAGGAGAGGAGCCATGACAGTGTCAGGAAGGAGAGAGGAGGTCGACAGTGTTGAAGGAGAGAGGACAGTACGACAGTGTTGTGGACTGTGAGAGGAGGTATGACAGTGTTGGGAAGGAGAGAGGAGAAACGACAGTGTTGTGAAGGAGAGAGTAAGACAGTGCATGACAGTGTTGAAGGAGAGAGGAGCAGTAATACAGTGTTGCATGAGAGAGGAGCAGTGCGACAGTGTTGTGAAGGAGAGAGGAGCCACGACAGTGTTGTGAAGGAGAGGAGAGGGCTCTAGAGTGTTGTGAAGGAGAGAGGAGGAATGACAGTAAGCCAGGAAGGGAGAGAGGAGGCATGACAGTGTTGTGAAGGAGAGATGAGTTACGACAGTTTTGTGGGAAGGAGAGAGGTGGTGTTGGGTTGAACATGCGCTGAAGGGGAGAGATGGAGCCACGACAGTGTTGTGAAGGAGAGGAGGCACGACAGTGTTGTGAAGGAGAGAGGAGGTACGACAGTGTTGTAAAGGAGAGAGGAGTTACTTACAGTGTTGTGAAGAGAGATGAGTTGGCGACAGTGTTGTGAAGGAGAGAGAGGTAACAGCGCCAGAAGGGGAGAGAGGAGCTCACTGCACAGTGTTGTGAAGGGAGAGGATAATGACAGTGTTGTAAGGAGAGAGGAGGCACGACAGCAGTTGTGAAGGAGAGATAGAGGAACGACAGTGTTGTGAAGGAGAGAGGGAGGTACGACAGTGTTGTGAAGGGAGAGATGACACCACAGTGTTGTGAAGGAGAGAGGAGCCACACGATAGTGTTGTGAAGGAGAGAGGAGGCACGTACAGTGCTGTGAAGGAGAGAGAGGATACGACAGCAAGGGAGAGAGGGTGGTAAGAACAGCAGTGTGAAGGAGAGAGAAGCAGCACCACAGTGTTGTGAAGGAGAGATGAGTTAAGGACAGTGTTGTGAAGGGAGAGAGGAGCTACGATAGTGTTATGAAGGAGAGAGGTGGTACAACAGCGTTGTGAAGGAGAGAGGAGCTACGACAGTGTTGTGAAGGAGAGAGGAGCAGTACGACAGTGTTGTGAAGGAGAGAGGAGCAGTACGACAGTGTTGTGAAGGAGAGAGGAGCAGTACGACAGTCTTGTGAAGGAGAGATGAGTTACGACAGTGTTGTGAAGGAGAGAGGAGCAGTACGACAGTGTTGTGAAGGAGAGAGGAGCTACGACAGTGTTGTGAAGGAGAGAGGAGGTGCGACAGTGTTGTGAAGGAGAGAGGAGCTACGACAGTGTTGTGAAGGAGAGAGGAGGTACGACAGTGTTGTGAAGGAGAGAGGAGCAGTACGACAGTGTTGTGAAGGTGAGAGGAGCAGTACGACAGTGTTGTGAAGCAGAGAGGAGGTACGACAGTGTTGTGAAGGAGAGAGGAGGTACGACAGTGTTGTGAAGGAGAGAGGAGCAGTACGACAGTGTTGTGAAGGAGAGAGATATAACGACAGTGTTGTGAAGGAGAGATGAGGTACGACAGTGTTGTGAAGGAGAGAGGAGGAACGAGTGTTGTGGCGAGAGGAGGAACGTTGCAGCGTGAAGGAGAGAGGAGGCACGACAGTGTTGGAAGGAGATGAGTTACGACAGTGTTGAAGGAAGAGGTGGTACAATAGCGTTTGCATGAGAGAGGAGCTACGACAGTGTTGTGAAGGAGAGAGGGAGGTGACGACAGTGTTGTGAAGGAGAGGAGGCACGACAGTGTTGTAAGGAGAGAGGAGTTACGACAGTGTTAAAGGAGGAGATGAGTTGGTGCACGGCATGTAAGGAGAGAGGCAGTACAATAGCGTTTGTGAAGGAGAGAGTGGAGTCACTACAGTGCTGTGGGAAGGAGAGAGGAGGCATCGGCCAGTGTCGTGAAGGAGAGAGGAGCACGACAGTGTTGTGAAGGAGAGAGGAGGAACGGCAGAAAGTTGTGAAGGAGAGAGGAGGTACAAGAAAAAGTGGTGAAGAGAGATGAGTTACGACAGTGTTGGGGAAGGAGAGAGGAGCTCACTAGTGTTGTGGGAAGGGAGAGGAGGCACCACAAACAAAGTGAAGGAGGAGGTACTGGAAATGTTGTGAAGGAGAGAGGTAAACATCAGTGTGATGAGAGAGAAGCAAACGGACAGTGTTGTGAAGGAGAGATGAGCTACAACAGTGTTGCAAGGAGAGAGGAGCGCGATAGTGTTGCTGAAGGAGAGAGGTGGTACAAACAGCGTCAGAAGGAGAGAGGAGCCACGACAGTGTTGTGAAGGAGAGAGGACAGTACGACAGTGTTGCATGAGAGAGGAGCAGTACGACATGTTGCTGTGAAGGAGAGAGGAGCAGCAATGGTTGTGTCCCCAAGGATGAGATGACGACAGTGTTGTGAAGGGAGAGAGGAGCCACCATTAAAGGTGGAAGGAGAGAGGAGGTGCACAGCGTTGTGAAGGGGAGAGAGGAGCCACGACAGTGTTGTGAAGGGGAGAGAGGAGGCAACACAGTGTTGTGAAGGAGAGGATACAGTACCGACAGTGTTGTGAAGGTGAGAGGAGCAGCACGACAGTGTTGTGAAGGAGAGGAGCAGTACGACAGTGTTGTGAAGGAGAGAGGAGGTACAACAGTGTACTGAAGGAGAAAGGAGCAGGCATGACAGTGTTGTGAAGGAGAGAGGAGGTAATGGCAGCGTTTGAAGGAGAGAGGAGGTACAATGTTGTGAAGGAGAGAGGAGGCACAGCCGCCAGAAGGAGAGAGGAGTAGCACGACAGTGTTGTGAAGAGAGAGGAGCAGACGACAGTTAAGGGAATAGAGAGAGATATAACGTGTTGTGAAGGAGAGAGGAGCAGCACGACAGTGTTGTGAAGCAGCCAGTGAAGGAGAGAGGAGGCGACAAATGTTGTGAAGGAGGGAGGAGGTACGACAGCCGTGAAGAGAGAGGAGCAGCACGACAATGTTGTGAAGGAGAGGACAGTACGACAGTGTTGTGAAGGAGAGAGGAGCTACGACAGTGTTGTGAAGGAGAGAGGAGGTACGACAGTGTTGTGAAGGACAGAGGAGCAGCACGACAGTGTTGTGAAGGAGAGAGGAGGTACGACAGTGTTGTGAAGGAGAGAGGAGGAACGACAGTGTTGTGAAGGTGAGAGGAGCAGGTACGACAGTGTTGTGAAGCAGAGAGAGGTAATGACAGTGTTGTGAAGGAGAGAGGAGGTACAACATTGTTGTGAAGGAGAGAGGAGCAGTACGACAGTGTTGTGTGAAGGAGAGAGGAGCAGTAACAGTGTTGTGAAGGAGAGAGAGCCACGACAGTGTTGTGTGAAGGAGAGAGGAGGCACGAGAGTGTTGTGAAGGAGAGAGGAGAACGACAGTGTTGTGAAGGAGAGAGGAGGCACGACAGTGTTGTGAAGGAGAGATGAGTTACGACAGTGTTTGTGAAGGAGAGAGGTGGTACAATAACATTGTGAAGGAGAGAGGAGCTACGACAGTGTTGCAAGAGAGAGGAGGTAGCTGTAAGGAGAGGAGGTACGACAGTGTTGTGAAGGAGAGAGGAGGCATTACAGTAAAGTAAGGGAGAGATGAGTTACTACAGTGTTGTGAAGGAGAGAGGTTGTGTTGTGAAGGAGAGAGGAGGCTACGACAGTGTTGTGAAGGAGAGAGTGGGGCACGACAGCAGTGTGAAGGAGAGAGGAGGAACGACAGTGTTGTGAAGGAGAGAGGAGGATTCTGCATGAGAGTGTGTGTGAAGGAGAGAGGAGCTACGATAGTGTTGTGAAGGAGAGAGGAGGGTACGACAGCGTTGTGAAGGAGAGAGGAGGCACGACAGTGTTGTGAAGGAGAGAGGTGGTACAACAGCAAAGAGAGAAGCAAGAACGACAGTGTTGTGAAGGAGAGGAGGAGCTCACGATAGTGTTATGAAGGAGAGAGGTGTTGTGAAGAGAGAGAGGGAGCTACGACAGTGTTGTGAAGGAGAGAGGAGAGCACGACAGCAGTTGTGGAAGGAGAGAGGAGAAGAATACGACAGTGTTGTGAAGGAGAGAGGAGGTAACAGTCTTGTGGAAGGAGAGATGAGTTATGACAGTGTTGTGAAGGAGGAGAGGGAAAAAACGACAGTGATAATGGTTTGGCGTCAGCTTCCCAGTGATGTAGACGCTTTGGGTTTTTGAAAATGCAGAAATGTCGTTCATTCCTTCCTTCCTTCCTTCCATCCTTCCTTCCTTCCTTCCTTCCTTCCTTCCTTCCTTCCTTCCTTCCTTCCTGCCTTCCTTCCTTCCTTCCTTCCTTCCTTCCTTCCTGCCTTCCTTCCTTCCTTCCCTTTCCTTCCTGCCTTCCTTCCTGCCTTCCTTCCTTCCATCCTGCCTTTCTTCCTTCCTTCCTGCCTTCCTTCCTTCCTTCCTGCCTTCCTTCCTTCCTTCCTTTCTTCCTTCCTTCCTTTCTTTCTTTCTTTCTTTCTTCCTTCCTTCCTTTCATTCTTTCTTTTTTTCTTTCGTCCATCAGTCTGTCCGTCCTTCCTTCCTTCCTGCCTCCTTCCTTCCTTTCTGCCTGCCTTCCTTCCTTCCTTCCTTCCTGCTGTCCTTCCTTTATGCCTTCCTGCCTTCCATCCTTCCATTCTTCCTTCATTCCTTCCTTCCTGCCATCCTTCCTCTCTCCTGCCTTCGTTCTTTTCAGGCTGTCTTCCTGCCTGCCTGCTTGCCTGCCTGCCTGCCTGCCTGCCTGCCTTCCTGCCTGCCTGCCTTCCTGCCTTCCTTTCTTCCTAGCTTCCTTCCTCTGCATGCCTTCCTTCCCCTGGATGCTTTCTTCCTTCCTTCCATGCTTCCTTCCTTCCTTCCTTACTGATGCCATTCCTTCCATTCCTTCCTTGCCTTCCTTCCTTCCTTCCTTCCTTCCTTCCTTCCTGCCATCCTTAATTCCTTCCTGCCTTCCTTCCTGCCTGCCTGCCTGCCTGTGAGTTTGTTCCTATGTGTGAACTTGCTCAGAAGACTGAAAGCGTGATCATGCCAGCAAGAAAAAACACTGCCAGCATTTTTATAGAAAATACACATTAATGTATCATCTGAACCAAGGTCATGAAATACGATTTGATATTCCTCCTCCGGTTTCAAATTCAACCTCTAGACTTGAGATTAACATTACATTTGAGGCATTACTTCTCGACCACACACACACCCACACCACACACACACACACCACACACACCCCCCCACACCCACACCCCACCACACACACACCCCCCCCCCCCACACACACACACACACACACACACACACACACACACACACACACACACGCAAAAACACACATGCACATGCATATATACAAACAAAAACACACACACACACATACAGGTACACACACACACACGCACACAGTGTACACACACACACACACACACACACATACACACACACACACACACTCAAACACACACTAAGTCTACCAACTTAACTTCCTGCGTGCTTGAATTGCAAGAGATACATTTCTGTAGAATTGCATCAGGAAGTAAAATTGCATAAATGCAACTTGGGTGAGAATCTATTAGGCGTTCTGGGGATTAAACCTTATAGCTAAGCCTTGATCAAATATCTGATTGTTCAGCCTACTTGGTTGCGTGTACCCACACACACACACACACATACACACACACCCACACACACACACACATACACACTGGGTAGAAACTGCAAAATAAATGAATGCATTTAACTTTTTTTGTTACCCAGATGTATATCAATATTTAGTGTTCATATAGACGCCTAGCATCAACACAATCAATCCACTCTACTGTATCTTTCCTTCTACTTTAATTGCACTTTGTTTCACTCAAACTTTTGGCCAATACAAACTCTTCAGCAGCTGTATCTTCATCAGACAGCAGGAAGATCATTTGAGACGAAGGAGACACTCAGGTTCTGTTCTAATCACTGACGCTGGGCTTTAGTCTCGGGCTTCGCTGAGCCCCACTTCATTTAGAAGCCCACACACGACGCACGTACGCACGCTACATCATCACACACACACACACACACACACACACACACACACACACACACACACACACAAGACACACACACACACACACACACACACATATTAATTTATTATGCCAAACACACACAAACACACATACATTTGACACTTCCTACCTTTTAATATCTTGACAGCTCGCGTTCTGGGGTCACATATCTCCATATTTCTGCAAACTTTGATTTAAAAAGGACGAAAAAGAGGGAAAAGCGAGTTTTGAAAAGTACAGTTATTTTTTAAAAAATCCCTGGTTATGACCGAATATGAATTGTTTAATGTCTGGAAGTAGAATGTTGACCAGAGTGTACGAGCCATTAGTCTATCTGGCCATGACCACCTGCTGTGTGTGATGTATGAGCCGCTGCCACACCACCTGCTGTGATATGTAGAGCTGGGTTGCCATGACCACTGCTGTGTGTGATGTACTAGCCATTGCCATGACCACCTGCTGTGTGTGATGTAATGAGCCATTGTCTATCTGGCCATGACCACCTGCTGTGTGGGTGATGTACGAGCCGCTGCCATGACCACCTGCCAGTGTGTGATGTACGAGCCGCCGCCATGACCACCAGCTGTGATGTACTTAGCTGTCGCCATGACCACCTGCTGTGTATGATGTACGAGCTGTTGCCATGACCACATGTTGATGTACGATGTACGACTGCCGTGTATGGTGTATATGAGCGGCGACCACATGCTGTGATGTACTCCAGCCGCTAATGCAGACCACCGTTGTAGGCGGTGTATGAGCCGCTGCCATGACCAATGCTGTGTGATGTACGAACCGCTGCCATGACCACCAGCTGCAGTTTATTGCCATGACCACCTGCTGTGTATGGTGTAAAAGAGCTGTTGCCATGACCACATGCTGTGTGATGTAACGCAGCCGCTGCTACACCACCTGCTGTGTGATGTACGAGCCATCGCCGATCAACTGCTGCCAGGGCGACCATATGCTGTGTGATGAGCCATTGCCATGACCACCTGCTGTGTGATGCACGCGCCATTGCCATGACCGTTAATGCCGTAGGTGCTGCCATGACCACCTGCTTGCCATGACCACCGTCAGTGGCGAAGAGCCATTGCCATGGCCACCTGCTGTGTATGGTGTATGAGCTGCGCCATGACCACATGCTGTGTGTGTGGTGTATGAGTTATTGCCACCATATGCCACAGTATGAGCCACCTCCATGACCACCTGCTGTGTGCGGCGACGAGCCACACCATGACCACCCTGCTGTGGTGCGTGTGTACGAGCCGTTACCATGACCACCTGCTGTGATGAAATAGAAATAGAAATAGCTTTTTCAACCAAGAACCCCATCGAGAACCTTTAAAGATCCCGCTTTGGCTGCAGGGAAAATACTGCTGAGGCTCCAAAAAGAAGAACCGATTTGGGAGTGTAGAGTCTCTCCGACGTCAGGAAAGGATGATGATGTTTCCAGCACCACCAAAGGCATTCCGTTATTGGGCAGTAAAGTAGGAGATCTGTGCTGAAAACTGAGTGTTTGTTCTTAGACTGTTCATCAGTGACAACGACAAACTTACCACCACAGGAAACGCTCAGAGGCTCAGGGTTCAGCTCTGGCTTCTCTCAGCACATCTTCACAGCTGATTGAGAATTACAAGATTCAAAACGCTAGTAGGTTGTAGACGCTAGGAACAGCAGCTGTAACATTTCAAAAGGGAGTTGACATAAGTTTATCAAACTACTCCGCATTACTGGGCATTCCTAGGGCATCATGGGAAAACATGGAACTTTGGCAAAGGGTGAGGTGGCACCCACTACACACACACACACACACACACACACACACACACACACACAGGTGGAGGGAATGTGTGTGTCTGTGTGTGTGTGTCTGTGTCTGTGTGTGTGTGTGTGTGTCGTGTGTGTGTGTGTGTCTGTGTGTGTGATCTGTGTGTGTGTCTGTGTGTGTGTGTGTGTGTCT
>NW_027011392.1:0-24400 GCF_036934945.1 Oncorhynchus masou masou | reverse complement strand
ATTTGTCACATACACATGGTTAGCAGATGTTAATGAGAGTGTAGCTGAAATGCTTGTGCTTCTAGTTCGACAATGCAGTAATAACCTAACAAGTAATCTAACTAACAATTCCTAAACTACTGTCTTATACACAGTGTAAGGGGATAAAGAATATGTACATAAGGATATATGAATGAGTGATGGTACAGAGCAGCATAGGCAAGATACAGTAGATGGTATCGAGTACAGTATATACATATGAGATGAGTATGTAAACAAAGTGGCATAGTTAAAGTGGCTAGTGATACATGTATTACATAAGGATGCAGTCGATGATATAGAGTACAGTATATACGTATGCATATGAGATGAATAATGTAGGGTAAGTAACATTATATAAGGTAGGATTGTTTAAAGTGGCTAGTGATATATTTACATCATTTCCCATCAATTCCCATTATTAAAGTGGCTGGAGTTGAGTCAGTGTCAGTGTGTTGCAGCAGCCACTCAATGTTAGTGGTGGCTGTTTAACAGTCTGATGGCCTTGAGATAGAAGCTGTTTTTCAGTCTGTACTGTACCCTTTCATACCTGTCAACTACAGGACACCTCCACGGCTATTAAACCAGCAGAGAATAGCAGAGGTCTTCTGAGGTGAAACACAAACAATGTTGTTATGTACTTGAGTGAAGACCCAAAAGCGGTTTTAACAGAAAACAGAGTTCTTTAATGAAAAACAGGAATGGCATAAATCCTCTTCCAACGTTGTCAATGGAACAAAAAGAACGTTAGTATAGTGCAGGATGCACCTGCCAGGCAGACTCCGACAGGATAGGACAAGGTGGAAGCAAACGAGACGACAGCTTGCTTCTGGCATCAAAAACACAAACAAGAATCAGACACTGAAAGTAGCAGGAACAGAGAGAGAAATAGAGACCTAATCAGAGGGGGAAGAGAGAACAGGTGGGAAAGAGTGAATGAGCTAGTTAGGGGAGATGTAGAACAGCTGAAGAATGAGAGACAGAGAAGGTAACCTAAAAAGACCAGCAGAGAGAGACAGAGTGAAGAGAAAGGACAGGAACAGACATAACAAGACATGACAGTACCCCCCACTCACCGAGCGCCTCCTGGCGCACTCGAGGAGGAAACCTGGCGGCAACGGAGGAAATCATCGATCAGCGAACGGTCCAGCACGTCCCGAGAGGGAACCCAACTCCTCTCCTCAGGACCGTACCCCTCCCAATCCACTAGGTACTGATGACCACGGCCCCGGGGGCGCATGTCCAAAATCTTACGAACCCTGTAGATGGGTGCGCCCTCGACAAGGATGGGGGAGGGACGGCGAGAGGCGCGAAGAACGGGCTTAACACAGGAGACATGGAAGACCGGGTGAACGCGACGAAGATAGCGCGGGAGAAGAAGTCGCACTGCGACAGGATTAATGACCTGGGAAATACGGAACGGACCAATGAACCGCGGGGCCAACTTGCGAGAAGCTGTCTTAAGGGGAAGGTTCTGAGTGGAGAGCCATACTCTCTGACCGCAACAATATCTAGGACTCTTGGTCCTACGCTTATTAGCGGCCCTCACAGTCTCGCCCTATTACGGCAAAGTGCCGGCCAGCCCTTCAGGTGCGCTCGCAACGCTGGACAAAAACTGTGAGCGGAGGGACGCAGGACTCGGCGAGCTGAGATAAAGGCTGGCGGAGGCTGGTACCCGGAGCTACACTGAAAGGGGATAGACCGGTAGCAGACGAGGGAGACGAGTTGTGGGCGTACTCTTAGCACCCAGGGGAGCTGTTCTGACCAAGACGCAGGGTTACGAAAGAAAGACTGCGTAAATGCGACAACAGTCTGATTGGCCCGTTCGGCTTGGCCGTTAGACTGGGGATGAAAGCCGGACGAGAGACTGGCCAGAGCCCCAATCAAACGGCAAAACTCCCTCAAAATTGAGACGTGAACTGCGGGCCTCTGTCGGAAACGACGTCAGACGGAAGGCCATGAATTCGGAAAACATTCTCGATAATGATCTGAGCCGTCTCCTTGAGCAGAAGGGAGCTTATCGAGAGGAATGAAATGAGCCGCCTTAGAGAATCTATCGACAACCGTAAGAATAACTGTCTTCCCCGCTGATGAAGGCAGTCCGGTGATGAAATCTGAAATATGTGAGACCCACGGTCGAGAGGGAATGGGAAGACGGTCTGAGACGGCCGGCAGGAGGAGAGTTCCCAGATTTAGTCTGCGCGCAGACCCGAACAAGCGGCGACAAATCGCGCGTCACGGAGATTCGAGTGGGCCACCAGAAACGCTGGCGAATGGAAGCGAGCGTGCCCGAACGCCGGGGTGGCCGGCTAACTTGGCAGAGTGGGCCCACTGAAGAACGGCCGGACGAGTAGGAACTGGAACGAGCAGAAGGTTCCTAGGACAAGCTCGCGGCGCCAGAGGTGGAGCGAGTGCTTGCTTTACCTGCCTCTCAATTCCCAGACAGTCAACCCGACAACACGCCCGTCAGGGAGAATCCCCTCGGGGTCGGTGGAGACCTCAGAAGAACTGAAGAGACGAGATAAAGCATCAGGCTTGGTGTTTTTGAGCCCGGACGATAAGAAATAACAAACTCGAAACGGCGAAAACAGAGCCCAACGAGCCTGACGCGCATTAAGTCGTTTGGCTGAACGGATGTACTCAAGGTTCCTATGGTCAGTCCAAAACGACAAAAGGAACGTCGCCCTCCAACCACTGTCGCCATTCGCCTAGGGCTAAGCGGATGGCGAGCAGTTCGCGATTACCAACATCATAGTTACGTTCTGACGGCGATAAGCGATGAGAGAAAACGCGCGCAAGGATGGACCTTGCCGTCAGAGAGAGAGCGCTGAGAAAGAATGGCTCCCACGCCCACCTCTGACGCGTCAACCTCAACAACAAACTGTCTAGAGATGTCAGGTGTAACAAGAATAGGTGCGGATGTAAAACGATTCTTAAGAAGATCAAAAGCTCCTGGGCGGAAACGGACCACTAAAGCACGTCTTAACAGAAGTAAGGGATTTCACCCCGTAGTGGACAAAAATGAATGGCAAGTTATTGGCATAGGCCAAACCATGCACACATTGGCCAATACCACCCAAAGCGGCGTTGATTCATGCAAAGTTTACTGCTATTGCCATATGGGTATTGCCAGTTGTAACACTTCAAAAATCCAACAGGTGGCGATTGCACTCCACCATGGTTTTTCATATTGGTATTGGACTCCAAGTCAACATCCAAAAGCCAAATTTTGAAAAAACGAATTTTTTTGAAAAAAAAACGTATCACCCCTTAAAAAAGTGCTTTCTGGACCGTTTTTCGAAATTCTTTCGCTTTTTTTGACAATTACACATGTATAAGAACTGTATGAAAATACTTTTGTCCAATTTTATTAACATAATTTTTTTAATTTTTTTACTTGCGCATATTGCATATGTTTTGTCCATTTGCAATATGATTTCATAGGAAGTCAGAAGTCAAAAAGTCAAAAATTCTTAAATTTCATAAAAAACTTCACACACCCCTAAAAAGTGCTTTCTGGACCGTTTTTCGAAAATTTTTCGCATTTTGTGTCAGTTACACACGTATAAGAACTGTATCAACATACTTTAGTCATATTTTATTATCATAATTTTTTTTTTTTTTTTACTTGCGCATATTGCATGTGTTTTGTCCATCTGCAATATGATTTCATAGGAAGTCAGAAGTCAAAAGTCAAAAATTATTAAATTTCATAAAAAACTTCACACACCCCTAAAAAAGTGCTTTCTGGACCGTTTTTCGAAATTTTTTCGAATTTTGTGTCAGTTACACACGTATAAGAACTGTATCAACATACTTTAGTCATATTTTATTATTATAATGTTTTTTTTTTTTTTTGCTTGTGCATAAGGCATATGTTTTGTGGGGGCCAAATGTCATAAGAAATTTGACATGCTCAAAAAAATCCTTCAGAAATGCAAAATTGACTGGCCTGATGAACTCGGGATGGCCGGGCAGTGATTGTTGTTCCTTTCAATCACTCGTGGTGTTGATTTCATCATGTCCATTTGTTTATGTTTTCTCACTTTTGCAAAGTCACTGTGCATTTGCCATATGGTTAACTGGGCATTCACCATCACCAATTTGTCATGCCATAAAAATCATGCAGGAATGCCAAATTGACTGGCCCGATGAACTCGGGATGGCTGGGCAGTGATTCTGGTACCTCTCCATGGCTCTTTTGGGTTGATTTCAGAATGTCGCTTTTGGTGATGGTACCTCACTGTTAAAACATATTGCAAATGTTCCTTACTTTTGCAAAGTCACTGAAAATTTGTGCAGGAATGCCAATTGACTGGCCCGATGAACCGGGATGGCTTGGTGATTCTGGTACCTCTCCATCACTCGTTAGGGTCGATTCCAGAATGTCCATTTGGTGATGGTTTTCTCACTTTTGCAAAGTCACTGTGCATTTGCCATATGGTTAACTGGGCAGTCACCATCACCAATTTGTCATGCCATAAAAATGCAGGAATGCCAAATTGACTGGCCCGATGACCTCAGGATGGCTGGGCAGTGATTTTGGTACCTCTCCATCGCTTTTGGGTTGATTTCAGAATGTCGCTTTTGGTGATGGTACCTCACTGTTAAAACATATTGCAAATGTTCCTTACTTTTGCAAAGTCACTGAAAATTTTTGCAGGAATGCCAAATTGACTGGCCCGATGACCTCGGGATGGCTGGGCAGTGATTCTGGTACCTCTCCATCGCTCGTTTGGGTTGATTTCAGAATGTCCATTTGGTGATTTTTCCTCACTGTTAAAACATTTCAAAGTCACTGTGCACTGAAAATTTTTGCAGGAATGCCAAATTGACTGGCCCGATGACCTCAGGATGGCTGGGCAGTGATACTGGTACCTCTCCATGGCTCGTTTGGGTTGATTTCAGAATGTCGCTTTTGGTGATGGTACCTCACCGTTAAAACATATTGCAAATGTTCCTTACTTTTGCAAAGTCACTAAAAATTCTTGCAGGAATGCCAAATTGACTGGCCCGATGACCTCGGGATGGCTGGGCAGTGATACTGGTACCTCTCCATCGCTCGTTTGGGCTGATTTCAGAATGTCCATTTGGTGATTTTTCTCACTCTTTCAAAGTCACTGTGCATTTGCCATATGGTTAACTGGGCAGTCACCATCACCAATTTGTCATGCTATAAAAATCATGCAGGAATGCCAAATTGACTGGCCCGATGACCTCAGGATGGCTGGGCAGTGATTTTGGTACCTCTCCATCGCTCGTTTGGGTTGATTTCAGAATGTCGCTTTTGGTGATGGTACCTCACTGTTAAAACATATTGCAAATGTTCCTTACTTTTGCAAAGTCACTGAAAATTTTTGCAGGAATGCCAAATTGACTGGCCCGATGACCTCGGGATGGCTGGGCAGTGATACTGGTACCTCTCCATGGCTCGTTTGGGTTGATTTCAGAATGTCGCTTTTGGTGATGGTACCTCACTGTTAAAACATATTGCAAATGTTCCTTACTTTTGCAAAGTCACTGAAAATTTTTGCAGGAATGCCAATTGACTGGCCCGATGACCTCGGGATGGCTGGGCAGTGATACTGGTACCTCTCCATGGCTCGTTTGGGTTGATTTCAGAATGTCGCTTTTGGTGATGGTACCTCACTGTTAAAACATATTGCAAATGTTCCTTACTTTTGCAAAGTCACTGAAAATTTTTGCAGGAATGCCAAATTGACTGGCCCGATGACCTCGGGATGGCTTGGCAGTGATTCTGTACCTCTCCATCACTCGTTTGGGTTGATTTCAGAATGTCCATTTGGTGATGTTTTCTCACTTTTCAAAGTCACTGTGCATTTGCCATATGGTTAACTGGGCAGTCACCATCACCAATTTGTCATGCCATAAAAATCATGCAGGAATGCCAAATTGACTGGCCCGATGACCTCGGGATGGCTGGGCAGTGATACTGGTACCTCTCCATGGCTCGTTTGGGTTGATTTCAGAATGTCGCTTTTGGTGATGGTACCTCACTGTTAAAACATATTGCAAATGTTCCTTACTTTTTCAAAGTCACTGAAAATTTTTGCAGGAATGCCAAATTGACTGGCCCGATGACCTCGGGATGGCTGGGCAGTGATACTGGTACCTCTCCATGGCTCGCTTGGGTTGATTTCAGAATGTCGCTTTGGTGATGGTACCTCACTGTTAAAACATATTGCAAATGTTCCTTACTTTCAAAGTCACTGCCATAAATTTGTGCAGGAATGCCAAATTGACTGGCCCGATGAACTCGGGATGGCTTGGCAGTGATTCTGGTACCTCTCCATCATTCGTTAGGGTTGATTTCAGAATGTCGCTTTTGGTGATGGTACCTCACCGCTTAAACATATTGCTAATGGACAAGAGTCACCTGCAAGTCACCGTCCATCAGTCAATTTGATATCATTCTGACACCAAACGGATACAAACTGACACCAAACCCACTTTTCCCAACTCATTTAGGAGCCAAGTATAACATACTTCAGAGCTGGCCCAAAATTCACAAGGCCTTCGGTACAAAACATTAAAAAACCATAAAACACATAGTTACTTTCTAGCTGCGGGGCCAGTTCGGACATTATGTGTAGTCCTATGTGAGGCGACCCGAATCCCGAGTTTCGGCCCGATAGGTCATTTGGTGTCCGAGTAAAAGCCTAATTGGTGCTGAAAATCCACTTTTTTCAATGCCTTGCTACGGGGTCCTTGAATGAGCTATCGGACCGAGATGTTGGGTTCTGTCTCTATGGGCCGAGACGGTCACAATGCACCTAGTCTTGTGTCTCTGGGACATTTCTAAATGTCGCCATTTTCGTAATGGTCAAAATGAATTGAAGTCATTGCAAATGTTCGACGCTGTTTCTCGGTCCGAGAACCTCCTAGAGCGCCGTAACTCACCACGCACTATCTACCTGAGGTCTAGAACAGGATTCTAAAGTTTGAACTCTAGGTCTGACGGTTCTTTTTTAGCTCGAACAAAGCTAACTATTGGAGGCACTGTCAGTCTCTACACACCCCAATACGTCCCTCCATCCAAGTTGTGTATCTGTGTGATTTATTTTTCCTTTGAATTTTTATGGGAAAAATGACTGATTTACAGTTCATGGGGGTTGTCTAATCACACATATGAAGTTTTGGACAGATCTGATTTTTTTAACCCTTCCAAACAGCCCCTGAGACACCAATTATGGCACTTCCGGTTGGCACAGGAAGCTATAAATACACACATGTCTTGACTGACATAGAAACCTAGGGAATCCTGAGTTTTAAGTCTTTAAGTTGAGAATTGACTGATCTACACAGGGTTGAATAATGCAGAGGCCTCGGCACCTTTCGAGGTGATGTACATCCAAATACCTTTTGGGTCAATTTAACCACTTCCGGTTGCTCCAGGAAGCTTAGAATCGACACAGGTAGACCTCATAGTGGTCTGATGGAATGTCATAGAAGACAGGTTCATACAGCATTCATAACCCATAAAGACCCCAGGTTGTATTTAGGGGAGCAGGCAATGTATTCCTATGGGGAGAGAAGTCAATGCACACTGTTTTTTTGTAAACACCTTCTTTTAACTGTGAAAGGTTAATGCCACACAGTCAAGGTTAGGCTTGCACAGATTGGGAGGACCTTAGGAACAGTCCTGTGTTTGAATTGTCCTTCTAAACCTAACGGTTCCGCCGCTGTCACCCAAAATCAAATGACATTGTGGTGCAGGCTTCATTGTGGGCCTATTTTTCTCATGGTCGCTGCGCTCAGACCGAGTGAGCTACGGTCAGCGGGGCACCTCGTTGGACTCGGCCCTGCCTTGGGATTATGTTTATGCCATTGCCTGCTCTCTGTGTCTTTAAACACCACGCTTGTCACTCCATCCTTGCTGTGTGTGTGTGTGAGAGCTTTTCTTTGACATCTGTTGGGAAAAATGACTGATTTACAGTTCATGGGTGTTGTCTAATCACACATATGAAGTTTTGGACAGATCTGATTTTTTAACCCTTCCAAACAGCCCCTGAGTCACCAATTATGGCACTTCCGGTTGGCACAGGAAGCTATAAATACACACGTCTTGACTGACATAGAAACCTAGGGAATCCTGAGTTTTAAGTCTTTAAGTTGAGAATTGACTGATCTACACAGGGTTGAATAATGCAGAGGCCTCGGCACCTTTCGAGGTGATGTACATCCAAATACCTTTTGGGTCAATTTAACCACTTCCGGTTGCTCCAGGAAGCTTAGAATCGACACAGGTAGACCTCATAGTGGTCTGATGGAATGTCATAGAAGACAGGTTCATACAGCATTCATAACCCATAAAGACCCCAGGTTGTATTTAGGGGAGCAGGCAATGTATTCCTATGGGGAGAGAAGTCAATGCACACTGTTTTTTTGTAAACACCTTCTTTTAACTGTGAAAGGTTAATGCCACACAGTCAAGGTTAGGCTTGCACAGATCGGGAGGACCTTAGGAACAGTCCTGTGTTTGAATTGTCCTTCTAAACCTAACGGTTCCGCCGCTGTCACCCAAAATCCAATGACATTGTGGTGCAGGCATCATTGTGGGCCTATTTTTCTCATGGTCGCTGCGCTCAGACCGAGTGAGCTACGGTCAAGCGGGGCACCTCGTTGGACTCGGCCCTGCCTTGGGATTATGTTTATGCCATTGCCTGCTCTCTGTGTCTTTAAACACCACGCTTTGTCACTCCATCCTTGCTGTGTGTGTGTGAGAGCTTTTCTTTGACATCTGTTGGGAAAAATGACTGATTTACAGTTCATGGGGGTTGTCTAATCACACATATGAAGTTTTGGACAGATCTGATTTTTTTAACCCTTCCAAACAGCCCCTGAGTCACCAATTATGGCACTTCCGGTTGGCACAGGAAGCTATAAATACACACATGTCTTGACTGACATAGAAACCTAGGGAATCCTGAGTTTTAAGTCTTTAAGTTGAGAATTGACTGATCTACACAGGGTTGAATAATGCAGAGGCCTCGGCACCTTTCGAGGTGATGTACATCCAAATACCTTTGGGTCAATTTAACCACTTCCGGTTGCTCCAGGAAGCTTAGAATCGACACAGGTAGACCTCATAGTGGTCTGATGGAATGTCATAGAAGACAGGTTCATACAGCATTCATAACCCATAAAGACCCCAGGTTGTATTTAGGGGGAGCAGGCAATGTATTCCTATGGGGAGAGAAGTCAATGCACACTGTTTTTGTAAACACCTTCTTTTAACTGTGAAAGGTTAATGCCACACAGTCAAGGTTAGGCTTGCACAGATCGGGAGGACCTTAGGAACAGTCCTGTGTTTGAATTGTCCTTCTAAACCTAACGGTTCCGCCGCTGTCACCCAAAATCAAATGACATTGTGGTGCAGGCTTCATTGTGGGCCTATTTTTCTCATGGTCGCTGCGCTCAGACCGAGTGAGCTACGGTCAAGCGGGGCACCTCGTTGGACTCGGCCCTGCCTTGGGATTATGTTTATGCCATTGCCTGCTCTCTGTGTCTTTAAACACCACGCTTTGTCACTCCATCCTTGCTGTGTGTGTGTGTGAGAGCTTTTCTTTGACATCTGTTGGGAAAAATGACTGATTTACAGTTCATGGGGTTGTCTAATCACACATATGAAGTTTTGGACAGATCTGATTTTTTTAACCCTTCCAAACAGCCCCTGAGTCACCAATTATGGCACTTCCGGTTGGCACAGGAAGCTATAAATACACACATGTCTTGACTGACATAGAAACCTAGGGAATCCTGAGTTTTAAGTCTTTAAGTTGAGAATTGACTGATCTACACAGGGTTGAATAATGCAGAGGCCTCGGCACCTTTCGAGGTGATGTACATCCAAATACCTTTTGGGTCAATTTAACCACTTCCGGTTGCTCCAGGAAGCTTAGAATCGACACAGGTAGACCTCATAGTGGTCTGATGGAATGTCATAGAAGACAGGTTCATACAGCATTCATAACCCATAAAGACCCCAGGTTGTATTTAGGGGAGCAGGCAATGTATTCCTATGGGGAGAGAAGTCAATGCACACTGTTTTTTGTAAACACCTTCTTTTAACTGTGAAAGGTTAATGCCACACAGTCAAGGTTAGGCTTGCACAGATCGGGAGGACCTTAGGAACAGTCCTGTGTTTGAATTGTCCTTCTAAACCTAACGGTTCCGCCGCTGTCACCCAAAATCCAATGACATTGTGGTGCAGGCATCATTGTGGGCCTATTTTTCTCATGGTCGCTGCGCTCAGACCGAGCGAGCTACGGTCAAGAGGGGCACCTCGTTGGACTCGGCACGGCCTTGGGATTATGTTTATGCCATTGCCTGCTCTCTGTGTCTTTAAACACCACGCTTTGTCACTCCATCCTTGCTGTGTGTGTGTGTGAGAGCTTTCTTTGACATCTGTTGGGAAAAATGACTGATTTACAGTTCATGGGGGTTGTCTAATCACACAGATGAAGTTTTGGACAGATCTGATTTTTTTAACCCTTCCAAACAGCCCCTGAGTCACCAATTATGGCACTTCCGGTTGGCACAGGAAGCTATAAATAAACACACATCTCTTGACTGACATAGAAACCTAGGAATCCTGAGTTTTAAGTCTTTAAGTTGAGAATTGACTGATCTACACAGGGTTGAATAATGCAGAGGCCTCGGCACCTTTCGAGGTGATGTACATCCAAATACCTTTTGGGTCAATCTTAACCACTTCCGGTTGCTCCAGGAAGCTTAGAATCGACACAGGTAGACCTCCATAGTGGTCTGATGGAATGTCATAGAAGACAGGTTCATACAGCATTCATAACCCATAAAGACCCCAGGTTGTATTTAGGGGAGCAGGCAATGTATTCCTATGGGGAGAGAAGTCAATGCACACTGTTTTTTTGTAAACACCTTCTTTTAACTGTGAAAGGTTAATGCCACACAGTCAAGGTTAGGCTTGCACAGATCGGGAGGACCTTAGGAACAGTCCTGTGTTTGAATTGTCCTTCTAAACCTAACGGTTCCGCCGCTGTCACCCAAAATCAAATGACATTGTGGTGCAGGCTTCATTGTGGGCCTATTTTTCTCATGGTCGCTGCGCTCAGACCGAGTGAGCTACGGTCAAGCGGGGCACCTCGTTGGACTCGGCCCTGCCTTGGGATTATGTTTATGCCATTGCCTGCTCTCTGTGTCTTTAAACACCACGCTTTGTCACTCCATCCTTGCTGTGTGTGTGTGTGTGAGAGCTTTTCTTTGACATCTGTTGGGAAAAATGACTGATTTACAGTTCATGGGGGTTGTCTAATCACACATATGAAGTTTTGGACAGATCTGATTTTTTTAACCCTTCCAAACAGCCCCTGAGACACCAATTATGGCACTTCCGGTTGGCACAGGAAGCTATAAATAAACTCATATCCTCATTGGGGTATGCCTTTACAGAATCCTGAGTTTTAAGTCTTTACGTTAAGAACTGAGTTATTTACGGAGGGTTTAGTGAGTGTGTGTTATTTCAGAAAATCATAGAAAATCACAGAAATGTCGCAGAGCTCCAGCACATTTTAAAAATACTCGTATGAACACCCTGCAACTGGATCTGTAACCGTTGAAAAAAAAAAACACCTATATCTGAACATCACGATCTGGTCAACGACGATTTCTCGTAAATGACGATAGATAAATGGCGATTTTTTTATTGACACCGGAGGCTCCTTGACTTTGACGTGAAGTGAAAAAATCTTTTCTCTATTTTCATTTTGGACCTTTAATCCCAGAAATATGGCCATAACTCAAAAACCGTTGAGGCCTAGACGCCATCTTGTTCGGGGCCATCTTCCCATAATGCCAAACCTACGCCACCAAGTTTCGCCAAATATTTTCGGTTTCCGAGATATGGCACGTCGTGATTCGTGATGTTTTGTCCAATAGCAATATGATTGCTTATGCCCTCTTGTGGGATATTTCGGCATTGCGCAAAAAATGGGCTAAAATTTGTTTATTTTATTAAACGAAAACCGAATGTCCGACAAAGTTCATTTGATGACTTCCGTGTAGGTCTGGCCCTACCGCTCGCCCGACGCCGTCCCCAATTTCTAAAATGTTTTGGATCTTCCAGTAAAGGGACCGTACAGTTCCAATAGGGACTTTCTCACTAACTATACGGTGATTGTCGAAATGTTCCCTTAAGGTATGTAAGGGCTGTGAGAGGAGCTGCCACCTGACCGAAATACGGATGAAACGACGATAGAAATTAGCGAAGCCCAGAAAGCGCTGCAGCTCGACGCGTGACTTAGAACGGGCCAATCAATGACAGCCTGGACCTAGCGGGATCCATCTTAATGCCCTCAGCGGAAATAACGGAACCGAGAAAGGACAGAGGCGTGGCGAAAGGCAATTTCAGCCACATAAAGACAGTTCTCCAAAAGGCGCTGGAGGAAGCGCGCACGTGCTGAACATGAATCGGGAGACGGTGAAAAAAATCAGGATATCAAGCCCATGTAAACGAAAACAAAATGTCGGTATGTTCCCAGGACGCGTAACTAGTGCCTGAGCACAGCTGGAGCGTTAACGAGGCCGAAAGGAAGAACCCGGTATTCAAAGTGCCCTAACGGAGTGTTAAACGCCGTCTTCCACTCGTCCCCCTCCCTGATGCGCACGAGATGGTAGGCGTTACGAAGGTCCAATTTGGTGAAAAACCTGGCTCCCTGCAGGATCTCGAAGGCTGAAGACATAAGAGGAAGCGGATAACGATTCTTAACTGTTATGTCATTCAGCCCTCGATAATCCACGCATGGGCGCAGGGACCCGTCCTTCTTCTGAACAAAAAAACCCCGCTCCGGCGGGAGAGGAGGAGGAGACTATGGTACCAGCGTCGAGCGAAACAGACAAATAATCCTCGAGAGCCTTACGTTCGGGAGCCGACAGAGAGTATAATCTACCCCGGGGGGAGTAGTTCCCGGAAGGAGATCAATACTACAGTCATACGACCGGTGTGGAGGGAGAGAAGTGGCCTTGGAACGACTGAACACCGTGCGCAGATCGTGATACTCCTCCGGCACCCCTGTCAAATCGCCAGGCTCCTCCTGTGAAGAAGGGACAGAGGAAACAGGAGGGATAGCAGACATTAAACAGGTCACATGACAAGAAACATTCCAGGATAGGATAGTATTACTAGACCAATTAATAGAAGGGTTATGGCGCACTAGCCAGGGATGACCCAAAACAACAGGTGTAAAAGGTGAACGAAAAATTAAAAAAGAAATGGTTTCGCTATGATTACCAGAGACAGTGAGGGTTAAAGGCAGCGTCTCACGCTGAATCTTGGGGAGAGAACTACCATCTAAAGCAAACAAGGCCGTGGGCTCCCCTAACTGTCTGAGAGGAATGTCATGTTCCCGAGCCCAGGTCTCGGTCCATAAAACAGCCCTCCGCCCCAGAGTCTATCAAGGCACTGCAGGAAGCAGATGAACCGGGCCAGCGGAGATGGACCGGAAAGGTAGTGCGTGATCCAGAAGGAGAGGCCTGAGTAGTTGCGCTCACCAGTAGCCCTCCTCTTACTGATGAGCTCTGGCTTTTACTGGACATGAGGTGACAAAATGACCAGCGGAGCCGCAGTAGAGACAGAGGCGACAGGATCTCTCCGTTCCTTCTCCTTGGTCGAGATGCGGATACCCCCCAGCTGCATAGGCTCAGCATCCGAACCGCGGAGGAGGGTGGCAGTGATGCGGCAGGTGGCAGTGATGTGGAGAGGGAGCAACGGAGAACGCCGAACTCCTTTCCACGGCTCGGCACGAAGATCAAACTGTCGGGCTTGGCGAATAGCGAGAGCTATTAAGGAGTCCAGACTGAAGGAACTTCCGGGAGAGGATCTCATCCTAACCTCGACGAGGAGACCCTCCAGAAAACGAGCGAAAGCAAAGCCGGCTCGTTCCAGTCACTAGAGGCGAGAGTGCGAAACTCAACAGAATAATCCGCAGGATCGATTCCCTGACATAGGGAAGACAGGGCCCTGGAAGCCTCTCCCCAAAAACAGAACGTCAAAAACCCGTATCATCTCCTCCTTAAAGTCCTGATACTGGTTAATACACTCAGCCCGCCTCCAGGATTGCCGTGTCCCACTCACGCGCCCGTCCGGTAAGGAGAGAAATGACGAGGCGATGCGGGCTGCGCCTCCCTGGAGTAAGTGTTGGGCTGGAGAGAGAACACCACGTCACACTGGAGTGAGGAATGAGCGGCACTCAGTGGGCTCCCAGAGTAACACGGCGGGTTGTTGATCCTGGCTCCGGAGACTCGGGAAACCCTGGAAGTGGGCGGTGGATCGAGGTGGAGTTGGTGAACCCGCTTTGTGAGGTCGGAGACTTGAACGTACAGGGTCTCAACGGCATGTCGAGCAGCAGACAATTCCTCCTCGTGTCTGCCTAGCATCGCCCTGGATCTCGACGGCGGAGTGAAAAGGGTCCGAGCCGCTGGGTCCATTCTTGGTCTGATTCTTCTGTTATGTACTTGAGTGAAGACCCAAAAGCGGTTTTAACAGAAAACAGAGTTCTTTAATGAAAAACAGGAATGGCATAAACTCTTGCAACGTTGTCAATGGAACAAAAAGAACGTTAGGTATAGTGCAGGATGCACCTGCCAGGCAGACTCCGACAGGATAGGACAAGGTGGAAGCAAACGAGACGACAGCTTGCTTCTGGCATCAAAAACACAAACAAGAATCAGACACTGAAAGTAGCAGGAACAGAGAGAGAAATAGAGACCTAATCAGAGGGGAAGAGAGAACAGGTGGGAAAGAGTGAATGAGCTAGTTAGGAGATGTAGAACAGCTGAAGAAAGAGACAGGAGAAGGGTAATCCTAAAAAGACCAGCAGAGAGAGACAGAGAGAAGAGAAAGGACAGGAACAGACATAACAAGACATGACAAATGTATTAGACATGCAGTGTCTCCCTGAATGCCTGTCTGTGGAATTTGATGTGTTAGAGAGACTAAATATTGCAGCAGTCAATTTCAAGACAATTCTGTATTGTACTGGAACAGGTAATCAGGTCAGTGGCTCAGTAATGGCACTGGAAAGTACATGCACAGGGAAGATACAGCCCTGGAGGTCATGTGTTCCTATTTGGCAACAGGCCTGTGGAGCGTGGTTAGATGGAGCCCTGGAGGTCATGTGTTCCTACCCGCAACAGGCCTGTGGAGCATGGTTAGATACAGCCCTGGAGGTCATGTGTTCCTACCTCCTTCAACAGGCCTGTGGAGCATGGTTAGATACAGCCCTGGGAGGTCATGTGTTCCTACCCGGCAACAGGCCTGTGAGATGGTTAGATACAGCCCTGGAGGTCATGTGTTCCTACCTGGCAACAGGCCTGTGGAGCGTGGTTAGATACAGCCCTGGAGGTCATGTTCCTACCCGGCAACAGGCCTGTGGAGCGTGGTTAGATACAGCCCTGGAGGTCATGTGTTCCTACCCTTCAACAGGCCTGTGGAGCTGGTTAGATACAGCCCTGGAGGTCATGTGTTCCTACCCTTCAACAGGCCTGTGGAGCGTGGTTAGATGGAGCCCTGGAGGTCATGTTCCTACCTCGGCAACAGGCCTGTGGAGCGTGGTTAGATACAGCCCTGGAGGTCATGGGTTCCTACCCTTCCAACAGGCCTGTGGAGCGTGGTTAGATGGAGCCCTGGAGGTCATGTGTTCCTACCCGGCAACAGGCCTGTGGAGCGTGGTAGATACAGCCCTGGAGGTCATGTGTTCCTACCAACAGGCCTGTGGGAGCGTGGTTAGATAGCCCTGGAGGTCATGTGTTCACCCGGCAACAGGCCTGTGGAGCGGGTTGATACAGCCCTGGGAGGTCATGTGTTCACCCTTCAACCTGCCTGTGGAGCGTGGTTAGATGGAGCCCTGGAGGTCATGTGTTCCTACCCGGCAACAGGCCTGTGGAGTTATAGATACAGCCCTGAGGTCATGTGTTCCTACCCTTCAACAGGCCTGTGGAGCCGGGTTAGATACAGCTCTGGAGGTCATGTGTTCCTACCCTTCAACAGGCCTGTGAGCATGGTTAGATACAGCCCTGGAGGTCATGTGTTCCTACCCTTCAACAGGCCTGTGGAGCATGGTTAGATACAGCCCTGGAGGTCATGTGTTCCAACCCGGCAACAGGCCTGTGGAGCTGCATAGATACAGCCCTGCAGGTCATGTGTTCCTACCCGGCAACAGGCCTGTGGAGCGTGGTTAGATGGAGCCCTGGAGGTCATGTGTTCCTACCTTCAACAGGCCTGTGGAGCATGGTTAGATACAGCCCTGGAGGTCATGTGTTCCTACCCTTCAACAGGCCTGTGGAGCGTGGTTAGATACAGCCCTGGAGGTCATGTGTTCCTACCCGGCAACAGGCCTGTGGAGCGTGGTTAGATGGAGCCCTGGAGGTCATGTGTTCCTACCCGGCAACAGGCCTGTGGAGCGTGGTTAGATACAGCCCTGGAGGTCATGTGTTCCTACCTGGCAACAGGCCTGTGGAGCGTGGTTAGATACAGCCCTGGAGGTCATGTGTTCCTACCCTTCAACAGGCCTGTGGAGCGTGGTTAGATACAGCCCTGGAGGTCATGTGTTCCTACCCTTCAACAGGCCTGTGGAGCGGGTTAGATACAGCCCTGCCTGGCCTGGAGCGTGGTTAGATACAGCCCTGAGGTCATGTGTTCCTACCCTTCAACAGGCCTGTGGAGCTGGTTAGATACAGCCCTGGAGGTCATGTGTTCCTACCCTTCAACAGGCCTGTGGAGCGTGGTTAGATACAGCCCTGGAGGTCATGTGTTCCTACCCTTCAACAGGCCTGTGGAGCGTGGTTAGATACAGCCCTGGAGGTCATGTGTTCTGGCCTGTGGAGCGTGGTTAGATACAGCCCTGGAGGTCATGTGTCTCCTACCCAACAGGCCTGTGGAGCGTGGTTAGATACAGCCCTGGAGGTCATGTGTTCCTACCCGGCAACAGGCCTGTGGAGAGTGGTCAGTGACTATCCGCAACACAGGTGTGTGTATCCGCAACACAAGTTTGTAAGGCAATTTTGTTTCCCACAGATAGTAGAACGGCAGATACCTAAGTTAAAAGAGCATCACTCTGTCAAAAGTCTGTGAGTGCCGCTGCCAAAAGAGAGCCGATGTCTCCCTGTCAGCCTTGGTAGTATTATGCGGCGAGAGAGGGCTGAAATACTACGCTGGCTCCATCCACAAGTTGAATGTGATTTGGACTATCCTCATATATCGTTGCATGGCTGCCAGAACCCCATCACCATGCTCTGGGTCATTCATTCACAGCAACCACTCTAGTCAACACAGGAAACCTTAAAGCGGCAATCAGCAGTAGAAACAATAACAAAGTGGCCTCCCCGCCCCTGGTTCAGTAAAAAGCTGAGGGATAGGGCTGGAGAAATGTCAACACTCAAATTCATAGACAGAACTATGGATGCAAGTACTGACCATCGTTGATACAGTATGTGTCTATACAACATTTCTATACATATATTGTTTACAAAACATTGGAATAAAACAAGCTTATGTTTTGGGTTCTGATGGGGTACGACAGTTGAATTAAGCTCCTAAGGAGTTATATTCTTCAAGAATCAATGGGTTATAATTTATAAGTTCTATTCTTCAAGAATCAATGGCTACATATAACTCATTTAGGTTATATTCTCAAGAATCAATGGGTACATATTTATAAGTTATATTCTTCAAGAATCAATGGGTACATATAACTCATTTATATAGAATCAATGGGTACATAACTTTTATAAGTTATATTCTTCAAGAATCAATGGGTACATATAACTCATTTATAAGTTATATTATTTATAAGTTATATTCTTCAAGAATCAATGGGTACATATAACTCATTTATAAGTTCTATTCTTCAAGAATCAAGTTAATCAATGGTTATAACCTATAATATTCAAAATCTTAAATATAACTCATTTATAAAGTTCTATTCAATGGGTACATATAACTCATTTATAAGTTATATTCTTCAATAATCAATGGTACATATATAACTAATTTATAAGTTATATTCTTCAAGAATCAATGGGTACATATAACTCATTTATAAGTTATATTCTTCAAGAATCAATGGGTACATATAACTCATTTATAAGTTATATTCTTCAAGAATCAATGGGTACATATAACTCATTTATAAGTTATATTCTTCAAGAATCAATGGGTACATATAACTCATTTATAAGTTATATTCTTCAAGAATCAATGGGTACATATAACTCATTTATAAGTTATATTCTTCAAGAATCAATGGGTACATATAACTCATTTATAAGTTCTATTATTCAAGAATCAATGGGTACATATTCCTCATTTGTAAGTCCAAAAACAGATGTAGCAGCAGCTGATTTGGCCCTTTAACACCAGGAAGACTGCAGGTGCCTGCAGCCAAAGAGCTGACTGGACATTGAATTGGAGCTTCATAAATTGGGGATTCTGACTGTACATGTGCAGTATTTTGCAAGTAACTGTAAATGTTCACACCAGTGGTGAAGCCATTATTGCAGAATCTCCTATGAATGTTTTATGTCCCATGGAGCCCTATTATATCAATTGTTTTTTCACAGCAATAGCTAGACTTACTCGTCCTCTGCATAATGAATGGCTTAGAATCACACTAGTGTGTAGGCCATACCTTCGAGTTCAAGTCCTCAGGATCTTGTACCAATACCATTGCTGCAAACAAACAAACGGTGTCCATGGGGATCATGAGGGCTTAGTTCTAAGTTGGAATTCCATGTGAAGGTTTGAGGTGGCGCTACTGCGGCGCTGCAGGGCCCCTCCTGAAGCCCCGCCAATCATACAGGTAGAGCTGATGATGATCAAACAATTGGATGGGAAATCATCTGTCAAACGCTGATCTGTCAAACAATGACATTCAGAGATATGACCAAACACAACGTAACTGTTCTCACCTGACAGTCCTGGACCCCACTGCCTGTTGATTCCCCTGACAGTCCTGTGACCCCACTGCCTGGTGACAGTCCTGCAGACCCCACTGCCTGTTGATTCCCCTGACAGTCCTGTAGACCCCACTGTCTGGTGACTCTGACAGTCCTGCAGACCCCACTGCCTGGTGACTCCCCGTGGACAGTCCTGCAGACCCCACTGCCTGGTGACTCCCCTGACAGTCCTGCAGACCCCACTGTCTGGTGACAGTCCTGTAGACCCCACTGTCTGGTGACAGTCCCCCATGTAATCCCTACCGCTCTTTGGGTGACTCACTTGTACCCTTTCACACTACTACGCCACCCAAACCAAACCTTGCTGGGCTGGTTATTTCTTCACATTGGTCCTTTACACACAGTTCCAGCAACTGTGGTGGATGTGTAACCAGACCGCTGAGCATAGACCAGGTTGGTTTGGCTCAGCTTGGTTTGGCTCAGCTTGGTTTGGCTCATCTTGGTTTGGCTCACTCGTGTGAAAAGACCTAGGTTCCCTGTTTCTAAATCCATTCCCGGGGGACTTAGATATTGCATATTCTTGATCTATCCCAGCATTAACAGCCCAGCACTAACAGCCCAACACTAACAGCACTCAGCACTAACAGCCCAGCACTAACGGCCCAGCACTAACAGCTCAGCACTAGCCCTACATTAGTAAAATCTGATGTGTTGGTGCTCCATTAAACCAAAAATGTGCCCACCATAGGAGTGTCTCCATAGGAATGGCTGGAGAAACATTGCATTACATAAGCTTCATCTGGTTTCACCAGCACAATGCACAGATACTGTTGTGTTGTTTATAAGGCATTGTATTTTGCAAAAAGCTTCATTTTCTAATTTAAGTGACCTTGGAACAAATTGGGGTTTTAAAAGCTGTGGTTGTGATGTTGTAAGGCATTGTTCATTTGCATAAAACTTAATTTGCCCAGTGAGCAGAACCAAAGAAGGCTTAAAACAGTTGAAACTTACAGTGTCATTAGTCTGTCTTTGTGCCAGCCACCTCGTAAGGACAAGAGCTTAGGCTTTTTATATTGTGGTAATTGTACATCTTTTTGAACATAATTATATGGTCAAATGTATCAAACTTTAGAACCAGTTTGCACTTAATAGTATACTGTATTTGCATTTTATGCGCAATACTAACCTACACTGACTTCTCACAACATTCTAAAAGAGAGGTTACAAGATTATTCCAATGCGATACTGTGGGTTTAATGTCAGTGTATTTTACAGATGTAAAAACTAAGACCGGGATTCAAACAAACCACAATGTGCAGACATGACACTGCACATTAGAATATGCCACGTTCACGTGTTAGACAGAACTAGGAAACTCAGAAATGTCTGACTTGCTTACCGGTTGAATGCTGCACATGTATAACTACTACCAGTTAGCAAGGCAGACATTTTCCAGTTTCCTAGTTCCGACTAGCACGTGAACCCGGCATAATTTACAATTGAATGGAGCCAATAACTCCACAGAAAACTGCCTTTATTAATTGTCAACTGAGGTGTTCTACCAGCTCTGTGATGTTTGTTTGAATCCCAGGCTCAGAGGGGAAAAAACGTTGTTTTTCCTGATAGCTCTTGTTTGTTTGAGGAACATTTCCCTCTGCCAAGTTTGCACCTGCTATTTACAAAGACACAAACCCTATTAGAAAATTGCCCAATTGGCAGATTGTCTGCTCAAAGAAGAATACATTGATGCTACAATTAGGTTAACCCATGGACACTGAGCAATATTGATACATACATGACTATTGACAGCATTTACACTGACATGACATTGCAGCAAACAACAACAGAAGCTGAGAGACCCCAACATTGTATGTTAATGGTGGTCATGAGGCAAAAAGGGATCCCCTAAATGAACAGAAATATTGTCTAGAAATAGGCTAGCAAAGGTCCCGGTATTTTTTTGTCTTGCCTACTACTTACTAAAACTACATACTGTGTACTACAATACAATACAACTTTATTGTCCATCTTACAGTGAACAACGCCAATTTATCTCCTGCACATACTGTGTTTTTCTCAATCAGCTGAAGGTGCAGTTTAGTCCATTAAACCCTGGTTACGTGAGTAACCTTGGATACCTCCTAACGGAGTGGTAAAAACTGTTTCTAGCACTTCTGGCACATCTTGAAATAGTTTTCTACCAATTTGGCTCTACATTATGAACGGTTGGAGCTATTGCCAACTATGACCCATTCCTGAAAGCCTCTCAGTGTGTGTCTTCTGCTTCCACACACGATGCAACCTGTGCAGGACTTGTTAGACGAGAGAGTGATACATCTGAACAGCCTAACTAAAGGAAATGAATTGATTCACCACCAACTATCATACACAAAGAGAATCAGAATAATCAACCTCAACATTTGGTTGATATTTAATTGTGTTGGCAAGAAACATGAATAATACTTGAAATAAACTAACTCTTAAAATCCTATTGTTAAAAAATCGGGTGAGAATTAGTGTACGTTGACCACTTTGTGTGTTTTTAACCAAATTTATGTTCAATGTCAGTGAGTTGACAGATGACATTCACAGACTGTTGCTTCAATGTATTTTTGCCTGGTGGGATGTAAACACTTTTATTCATATTATTCGATTAACACAGAATTTCAGGGCCAAATGCTGCAGCTGTAGCATATTTATTAGCCACATACTGTATATGGTACAGTAGGTCTATGAGTCACACTGACTACATATATGGTACAGTAGGTCTATGAGTCACACTGACTACATATATGGTACAGTAGGTCTATGAGTCACACTGACTACATACCTGTATATGGTACAGTAGGTCTATGAGTCACACTGACTACATATATGGTACAGTAGATCTATGAGTCACACTGACTACATACCTATATATGGTACAGTAGATCTATGAGTCACACTGACAACATACCTATATATGGTACAGTAGATCTATGAGTCACACTGACTACATACCTGACTACATATATGGTACAGTAGATC
Source organism: Oncorhynchus masou masou (assembly GCF_036934945.1). Classification (NCBI taxonomy): domain Eukaryota; kingdom Metazoa; phylum Chordata; class Actinopteri; order Salmoniformes; family Salmonidae; genus Oncorhynchus; species Oncorhynchus masou. The sequence goes on along the minus strand of NW_027011392.1, from coordinate 2,404 downwards.
TATGAGTCACACTGACTACATATATGGTACAGTAGATCTATGAGTCACACTGACTACATACCTATATATGGTACAGTAGATCTATGAGTCACACTGACTACATACAGTGTATGGTAGGTCTAAAGCTATGTTGGTTTATGAGTCACACTGACTACATAGCTATAGGTGTACCATGTGATAAACATTTGATTCAGACATACTCCACAACGTGTTTTCACTTATCATGTCACTTTGCGTGTATAGTCTCACACATATTGCCATTCCACAAGATGATACGTGAGTAAGGTGTGATTGATTAGTATGAGAAACCATTTTCAGCCCCGAGAGTCAACACAATTTAATGTTAGCAACATGAGGGTCTGAAAGGAGTTTGAGCATAATAAAAACCCAGGTAAGATGACACAGATGTCATTTTCTATAAGGGAGTCGTTCACTTCGGTTGAACTTCATTTGAACTGTGTGGGATTGAGTTTTAGTGATGGATACCTTCTCACAGATCCAGAAGTGCGATTCACTGCACAGTGTATCGCTCCAGCTTTCCTCTGGGCTAGAAGAATATGACCATCGTTCAGCACAGTCCTCCCTGCCATGATAGTTATTAGACTGTCCGCTCCCCTTGTAACAATACAGAGAACCTCCAATGTCCAGTGGCATTTAATGATCAACGCTTTATTTAGGTGAAAACACTGTTCTTCACTCCTGGACCTGGAACACGCTGGAATCAATCAGCTAACATCGGTATAGCGTTGCAAAAATACGCTAACTTTACAACAATTCCCTAATTACCCCATGACTCCAGCCATGTTCTAACCGGGATTTCTAGATAACCGGGTCATTTTTGGAAAGCTAGAATTCATGCCTGTGTAATGCATGGATAAATACCTAATAATAGCAGAGAAAAATCATGAACATAATTCACCGACTTTCTACTCTGCCCACTCACATATGATACTTCAGCTCTCTCTCGAAATGGTTTTAATCCGTCTGTCATTTTTAAACAGACTCCCTTATTGTTCTCTCTCTCTCTCTCTCTCTCTCTCTCTCTCTCTCTCTCTCTCTCTCTATCGCTCTCTCTCTCTCCCAACCATACATATTCCAGCTCTACTGCCTGCTCTCTCTCTCTCTCTCTCTCTCTCTCTCTATCGCTCTCTCTCTCCCAACCATACATGTTCCAGCTCTACTGCCTGCCTCTCTCTCTCTCTCTCTCTCTCTCTCTCTCTCTCTCTCTCTCTCGCTCGCTCTCTCTCTCTCTCCCAACCCTTGCATGATTCCAGCTCTGCTGCCTGCCTCTCTCTCTCTCTCTCTCTCTCTCTCTCTCTCGCTCTCTCTCTCCCAACCATACATGTTCCAGCTCTGCTGCCTGCCTCTCTCTCTCTCTCTCTCTCTCTCTCTCTCTATCGCTCTCTCTCTCTCCCAACCATACATGTTCCAGCTCTACTGCCTGCCTCTCTCTCTCTCTATCGCGCTCTCTCTCCCAGCCACTACGCACTCCAGCTCTGCTGCCTCTCTCTCTCTCTCTCTCTGTCTCTCTCTCTCTCTGTCTCTCTCTCTCTCTCTCTGTCTCTCTCTCTCTCTCTCTCTCTCTCTGTCTCTCTGTCTCTCTCTCTCTCTCTCTCTCTCTCTCTCTCTCTCTCTCTCAGCTGTTTATGGTCACCAGGTCTGCGTCTCTCCTCAGACAGTCCTGTCTGTTCTCATCCCAGGATTTCACCTCAATAGAGATGAAGTACAAACTGGATTCCAAATTCCTCCGTCCCTGTTGAGAAGGTTGATCTGTTGATGAGAACAGAGGAAAAGACTGAAAAACACCCACATGGACACACACCTTTCATTCAGTTACCTCATTCTCAGGGTTTATAACTCACCTAGCACAGAGAGCTTGTCTGAAGATCGTCTCTCTCAACCTGCATCTGATCTCTCTCTTGTAGGAAGGTTTGTGTTTCTGGTACATACAGTAGCTGATCGCTCTCTGTAGGAAGGTTTGTGTTTCTGGTACATACAGTAGCTGATCTCTCTGTTGTAGGAAGGTTTGTGTTTCTGGTACGTACAGTAGCTGATCTCTCTGTAGGAAGGGTTATTGTTTCTGGTACATACAGTAGCTGATCTCTCTGTGGGAAGGGTTTGTGTTTCTGGTACATACAGTAGCTGATCTCTCTTTGTAGGAAGGGTTTGTGATTTCTGGTACGTACAGTAGCTGATCTCTCTCCTGTAGGAAGGGTTATTGTTTCTGGTACATACAGTAGCTGATCTCTCTCTTTAGGAAGGGTTTTGTTTCTGGTACATACAGTAGCTGATCTCTCTGTTTAGGAAGGGTTTTGTTTCTGGTACATACAGTAGCTGATCTCTGTTTAGGAAGGGTTTTGTTTCTGGTACATACAGTAGCTGATCTCTCTGTTTAGGAAGGGTT
>NW_027011391.1:0-24408 GCF_036934945.1 Oncorhynchus masou masou | reverse complement strand
GTTTGTATTGATTTGGCTCTAAATATGAATTGCAGTGTGTTTGTACTGAGCTGGCTCTAAATATGAATTGCAGTGTGTTTGTACTGAGCTGGCTCTAATTATGAATTGCAGTTTGTTTGTATTGATTTGGCTCTAAATATGAATTGCAGTGTGTTTGTACTGAGCTGGCTCTAAATATGAATTGCAGTGTGTTTGTACTGAATTGGCTCTAATTATGAATTGCAGTGCGTTTGTACTGAGCTGGCGTATAAATATGAATTGCAGTGTTTTTTACTGAGCTGGCTCTAAATATGAATTGCAGTGTGTTTGTACTGAGCTGGCTCAAAATATGAATTGCAGATTGTTTGTACTGAGCTAGCGTATAAATATGATTTGCCGTGTGTTTGTACTGAGCTGGCTCTAAATATGAATTGCAGTATGTTTGTGCTGATTTGGCTCTCAATATGAATTGCAGTGTGTTTGTACTGAGATGGCTCTAATTATGATTTGCATTGTGTTTGTACAGAGCTGGCTCAAAATATGAATTGCAGTGTGTTTGTACTGAGCTGGCTCTAAATATGAATTGCAGTATGTTTGTACTGATTTGGCTCTCAATATGAATTGCAGTGTGTTTGTACTGAGATGGCTCTAATTATGATTTGCATTGTGTTTGTACAGAGCTGGCTCAAAATATGAATTGCAGTGTGTTTGTACTGAGCTGGCTCTAAATATGAATTGCAGTGTGTTTGTACTGATTTGGCTCTAATTATGAATTCCAGTGTGTTTGTACTGAGTTGCCTCTAATTATGAATTGCAGTGTGATTCTACTGAGCTGGCATATAAATATGAATTGCAATGTGTTTGTACTTAGCTGGCTCTAATTATGAATTCCAGTGTGTTTGTACTGAGCTGGCTCTAAATATGAATTGCAGTGTGTTTGTACTGAGCTGGCTCTAAATATGAATTGCAGTGTGTTTGTACTGAGCTGGCTCTAAATATGAATTGCAGTTTGTTTGTACTGATTTGGGTCTCAATATGAATCGCAGTGTGTTTGTACTGAGCTGGATCTAAATATGAATTGCAGTGTGTTTGTATTGATTTGGCTCTAAATATGAATTGCAGTGTGTTTGTACTGAGCTGCGTATAAATATGAATTGCAGTGTGTTTGTACTGAGCTGGCTCTAGTTATGAATTGCAGTTTGTTTGTATTGATTTGGCTCTAAATATGAATTGCAGTGTGTTTGTACTGAGCTGGCTCTAAATATGAATTGCAGTGTGTTTGTACTGAGCTGGCTCTAAATATGAATTGCAGTGTGTTTGTACTGAGCTGGCTCTAATTATGAATTGCAGTTTGTTTGTATTGATTTGGCTCTAAATATGAATTGCAGTGTGTTTGTACTGAGCTGGCTCTAAATATGAATTGCAGTGTGTTTGTACTGAATTAGCTCTAATTATGAATTGCAGTGCGTTTGTACTGAGCTGGCTATAAATATGAATTGCAGTGTGTTTGTACTGAGCTGGCTCTAAATATGAATTGCAGTGTGTCAGGCCTGAGCTGGAGTATCAACATGAATTGCAGATTGTTTGTACTGAGCTAGCGTATAAAATATGATTTGCAGTGTGTTTGTACTGAGCTGGCTCTAAATATGAATTGCAGTGTGTTTGTACTGAGCTGGCTCTAAATATGAATTGCAGTGTGTTTGTACTGAGCTGGAGTATCAATATGATTTGCATTGTGTTTGTACGGAGCTGGCTCTAAAATAATTGCAGAATTGTTCAGTGTGTTTGTACTGAGCTGGCATCAATATGATTGCTGTGTTTGTACTGAGTTTACTATGAATTGCTGGCTGAGCTGGCGTATAAATATGAATTGCAGTTTTGTACTGAGCTGGTGTATAAATATGAATTGAGTTGTCTCTAAATATGAATTCCAGTGTGTTTGTACTGAGCTGCGTCTAATTATGAATTGCAGTGTGATTCTACTGAGCTGGCTCTAAATATGAATTGCAGTGTGTTTGTATTGATTTGGCTCTAAATATGATTTACAGTGTGTTTGTACTGAGCTGGCTCTAAATATGAATTGCAGTGTTTTGTTTGACTGAGCTGGCTCTAAATATTGAATTGCAGTTTGTTTGTACTGAGCTGGCTCTTAAAATATGAATTGCAGTGTGTTTGTACTGAGCTGGCTCTAAATATGAATTGCAGTGTGTTTGTACTGAGCTGGCTCTAATTATGAATTGCGTATAAATATGAATTGCAGTTTGCTTGTACTGAGCTGGCTATAAATATGAATTGCAGTGTGTTTGTACTGAGCTGGCTCTAATTATGAATTGCAGTGTGTTTGTACTGAGCTGGCTCTAAATATGAATTGCAGATTGTTTGTACTGAGCTGGCTCTAATTATGAATTGCAGTGTGTTTGTACTGAGCTGGAGTATCAACATGAATATAAATATGATTTGCAGTGTGTTTGTACTGAGCTGGCTCTAAATATGAATTGCAGTGTTTTGTACTGAGCTGGCTCTAAATATGAATTGCAGTGTGTTTGTACTGAGCTGACTCTAAATATGAATTGCAGTTTGTTTGTACTGATTTGGGTCTCAATATGAATTGCAGTGTGTTTGTACTGAGTTGGCTCTAATTCATTATGATTTGCATTGTGTTTGTACTGAGCTGGCTCTAAATATGAATTGCAGTGTGTTTGTACTGAGCCGGCGTATAACAGAAATTGCAGTGTGTTTGTACTGAGCTGGCTCTAAATATGAATTGCAGTGTGTTTGTACTGAGCTGGCTCTAAATATGAATTGCAGTATGTTTGTACTGATTTGGCTCTCAATATGAATTGCAGTGTGTTTGTACTGAGTTGGCTCTAATTATGATTTGCATTGTGTTTGTACTGAGCTGGCTCTAAATATGAATTGCAGTGTGTTTGTACTGAGCCGGCGTATAAATATGAATTGCAGTGTGTTTGTACTGAGCTGGCTCTAAATATGAATTGCAGTGTGTTTGTACTGAGCTGGCTCTAAATCTGAATTGCAGTGTGTTTGTACTGAGCTGGCTCAAAATATGAATTGCAGTGTGTTTGTACTGAGCTGGCTCTAAATATGAATTTGGCTCTAAATATGAATTGCAGTGTGTTTGTACTGAGATGGCTCTAATTATGAATTACAGTGTGTTTGTACAGAGCTGGCGTATAAATATGAATTGCAGTATGTTTGTACTGATTTGGCTCTAAATATGAATTGCAGTGTGTTTGTACTGAGCTGGCTCTAATTATGAATTGCGGTGTGTTTGTACTGAGCTGGAGTATCAATATTATTTGCAGTGCGTTTATACTGAGCTGGCTCTAAATATGAATTGCAGTGTGTTTGTACTGATTTGGCTCTAAATATGATTTACAGTGTGTTTGTACTGAGCTGGCTCTAAATATGAATTGCAGTGTGTTTGTACTGAGTTGGCTCTAATTATGAATTGCAGTGTGTTTGTACTGAGCTGGCGTATAAATATGAATTGCAGTGTTTTTTACTGAGCTGGCTCTAAATATGAATTGCAGTGTGTTTGTACTGAGCTGGCTCAAAATATGAATTGCAGTGTGTTTGTACTGAGCTGGAGTATCAACATGAATTGCAGATTGTTTGTACTGAGCTAGCGTATAAATATGAATTTGGCTCTAAATATGAATTGCAGTGTGTTTGTACTGAGATGGCTCTAATTATGAATTGCAGTGCGTTTGTACTGAGCTGGCTATAAATATGAATTGCAGTGTGTTTGTACTGAGCTGGCTCTAAATATGAATTGCAGTGTGTTTGTACTGAGCTGGAGTATCAACATGAATTGCAGATTGTTTGTACTGAGCTAAGCGTATAAATATGATTTGCAGTGTGTTTGTACTGAGCTGGCTCTAAATATGAATTGCAGTGTGTTTGTACTGAGCTGGCTCTAAATATGAATTGCAGTGTGCTTGTACTGAGCTGGAGTATCAATATGATTGCTGTGTGTTTATACGGAGCTGTCTCTAAAAATGAATTGCAGTTTGTTTGTATTGAGTTGTCTCTAAATATGAACTGCAGTGTGTTTGTACTGAGCTGGCTCTAAATATGAATTGCAGTGTGTTTGTACTGAGTTGGCTCTAATTATGAATTGCAGTGTGTTTGTACTGAGCTGGCGTATAAATATGAATTGCAGTGTGCTTGTACTGAGCTGGTGTATAAATATGAATTGCAGTTTGTTTGTACTGATTTGGCTCTAATTATGAATTCCAGTGTGTTTGTACTGAGTTGCCTCTAATTATGAATTGCAGCGTGATTCTACTGAGCTGGCTCTAAATATGAATTGCAGTGTGTTTGTACTGAGCTGGCTCTAAATATGAATTGCAGTTTGTTTGTACTGATTTGGGTCTCAATATGAATCGCAGTGTGTTTGTACTGAGCTGGATCTAAATATGAATTGCAGTGTGTTTGTATTGATTTGGCTCTAAATATGAATTGCAGTGTGTTTGTACTGAGTTGGCTCTAATTATGAATTGCAGTGTGTTTGTACTGAGCTGCGTATAAATATGAATTGCAGTGTGTTTGTACTGAGCTGGCTCTAATTATGAATTGCAGTTTGTTTGTATTGATTTGGCTCTAAATATGAATTGCAGTGTGTTTGTACTGAGCTGGCTCTAAATATGAATTGCAGTGTGTTTGTACTGAGCTGGCTCTAATTATGAATTGCAGTTTGTTTGTATTGATTTGGCTCTAAATATGAATTGCAGTGTGTTTGTACTGAGCTGGCTCTAAATATGAATTGCAGCAGTATTTGTACTGAATTGGCTCTAATTATGAATTGCAGTGCGTTTGTACTGAGCTGGCTATAAATATGAATTGCAGTGTTTGTACTGAGCCGACTCTAAATATGAATTGCAGTGTGTTTGTACTGAGCTGGAGTATCAACATGAATTCGCAAGATTGTTTGTACTGAGCTACGAGTAAACATGATTTGCAGTGTGTTTGTACTGAGCTGGCTCTGAATATGAATTTGCAAGTGTAAGCTGCAATGAGCTTTCTGCTCTAAATATGAATTGCAGTGTGTTTGCAATTTTGAGGCCGTGGACTTTAAATATGAATTGCAGTTTGTTTGTACTGATTTGGGTCTCAATATGAATTGCAGTGTGTTTGTACTGAGTTGGCTCTAATTATGATTTGCATTGTGTTTGTACTGAGCTGGCTCTAACAGAATTGCAGTGTGTTTGCCTGTGAAAATATGAATTGCAGTGTGTTTGTACTGGAGCTGGCTCTAAATATGAATTGCAGTATATTTGTACTGAGCTGGCTCTAAATATGAATTGCAGTGTGTTTGTACTGAGTTGGCTCTCAATATGAATTGCAGTGTGTTTGTACTGAGTTGGCTCTAAATATGATTTGCATTGTGTTTGTACTGAGCTGGCTCTAAATATGAATTGCAGTGTTTGTACTGAGCCGGCGTATAAATATGAATTGCAGTGTGTTTGTACTGAGCTGGCTCTAAATATGAATTGCAGTGTGTTTGTACTGAGCTGGCTCTAAATCTGAATGCAGTGTGTTTGTACTGAGCTGGCTCAAAATATGAATTGCAGTGTGTTTGTATTGAGCTGGCTCTAAATATGAATTGAATTGCAGTGTGTTTGTACTGAGCTGGAATATGAATTGCACATTGTGTTTGTACAGAGCTGGCTCTAAATATGAATTGCAGTATGTTTGTACTGATGGCTCTAAATATAATTTGTGCGTTGTACTAAATATGAATTGCCGTGTTTGTACTGAGCTGGAGTATCAATATTATTTACAGTGCGTTTATACAAGCTGGCTCTAAATATGAATTGCAGTGTGTTTGTATTGATTTGGCTCTAAATATGATTTACAGTGTGTTTGTACTGAGCTGGCTCTAAATATGAATTGCAGAGTGTTTGTCCTGAGTTGGCTCTAATTATGAATTGCAGTGTGTTTGTACTGAGCTGGCGTATAACTATGAATTGCAGTGTGTTTGTACTGAGCTGGCTCAAAATATGAATTGCAGTGTGTTTGTATTGAGCTGGCTCTAAATATGAATTGCAGTGTGTTTGTACTGAGCTGGAGTATCAACATGAATTGCAGATTGTTTGTACTGAGCTAGCGTATAAATATGATTTGCCGTGTGTTTGTACTGAGCTGGCTCTAAATATGATTTGCAGTGTGTTTGTACTGAGCTGGCTCTAAATATGAATTGCAGTGTGTTTGTACTGAGCTGGCTCTAAATATGAATTGCAGTGTGTTTGTACTGAGCTGACTCTAAATATGAATTGCAGTTTGTTTGTACTGAGCTGGCTCTAATATGAATTGCAGTGTGTTTGTACTGATTTGGCTCTCAATATGAATTGCAGTGTGTTTGTACTGAGATGGCTCTAATTATGATTTGCATTGTGTTTGTACAGAGCTGGCTCTAAATATGAATTGCAGTGTGTTTGTACTGAGCTGGCTCTAAATATGAATTGCAGTATGTTTGTAAATATGAATTGCGATTGTTTGTACTGAGCTGGCTCTAAATATGAATTGCAGTGTGTTTGTACTGAGCTGGCTCTAAATATGAATTGCATTGTGTTTGTACTAGAGCTGGCTCTAAATATGAATTGCAGTGTGTATGTATTGAGCTGGCTCTAAATATGAATTGCAGTGTGTTTGTACTGAGCTGGAGTATCAATATGATTGCAGTGTGTTTATACTGAGCTGGCTCTAAAAATGAATTGCAGTTTGTTTGTATTGAGTTGTCTCTAAATATGAACTGCAGTGTGTTTGTACTGAGCTGGCTCTAAATATGAATTGCAGTGTGTTTGTACTGAGTTGGCTCTAATTATGAATTGCAGTGTGTTTGTACTGAGCTGGCTCTAAATATGAATTGCAGTGTGCTTGTACTGAGCTGGTGTATAAATATGAATTGCAGTTTGTTTGTACTGGATTTGGCTCTAATTATGAATTCCAGTGTGTTTGTACTGAGTTGCCTCTAATTATGAATTGCAGTGTGATTCTACTGAGCTGGCATATAAATATGAATTGCAATGTGTTTGTACTTAGCTGGCTCTAATTATGAATTCCAGTGTGTTTGTACTGAGCTGGCCTCTAAATATGAATTGTAGTGTGTTTGTACTGAGCTGGCTCTAAATATGAATTGCAGTGTGTTTGTACTGATCTGGAGTATGAATTGCAGTTTGTTTGTATGATTTATGGTGCAGTGTGTTTGTACTGAGCTGGCTCTAAATATGAATTGCAGTGTGTTTGTACTGATTTGGCTCTAAATATGAATTGCAGTGTGTTTGTACTGAGTTGCCTCTAAATAAGAATTGCAGTGTGTATGTATTGAGCTGGCTCTAAATATGAATTGCAGTGTGTTTGTACTGAGCTGGCTCTAAATGAAGCTATAAAACAATTGCAGTTTGTTTGTATTGAGTTGTCTCTAAATATGAACTGCAGTGTGTTTGTACTGAGCTGGCTCTAAATATGAATTGCAGTGTGTTTGTACTGAGTTGGCTCTAATTATGAATTGCAGTGTGTTTGTACTGAGCTGTATAAATATGAATTGCAGTGTGCTTGTACTGAGCTGGTGTATAAATATGAATTGCAGTTTGTTTGTACTGATTTGGCTCTAATTATGAATTCCAGTGTGTTTGTACTGAGTTGCTTAATATGAATTGCAGTGTGATTCTACTGAGCTGGCATATAAATATGAATTGCAATGTGTTTGTACTTAGCTGGCTCTAATTATAATTCCAGTGTGTTTGTACTGAGCTGGCTCTAAATATGAATTGCAGTGTGTTTGTACTGAGCTGGAAATATCAGTGTGTTTGTACTGAGCTGGCTCTAAATATGAATTGCATTTGTGTTTGGGTTCTATGATGGTTTGTACTCTGGATCTAAATATGAATTGCAGTGTGTTTGTACTGAGCTGGCTCTAAATATGAATTGCAGTGTGTTTGTACTGAGCTGGCTCTAATTATGAATTGCAGTGTGTTTGTACAGAGCTGGCGTATAAATATGAATTGCAGTGTGTTTGTACTGAGCTGGCTCTAATTATGAATTGCAGTTTGTTTGTACTGAGCTGGCCTATCAATATTACTTGTGTGCATTTGTACTGAGCTGGCATCTAAATATGAATTGCAGTGTGTTTGTACTGAGCTGGAATTGTATTGGATTTGGCAAATATGATTTACAGTGTGTTTGTACTGAGCTGGCTCTAAATATGAATTGCAGTGTGTTTGTACTGAGTTGGCTCTAATTATGAATTGCAGTGTGTTTGTACTGAATTGCTGGGCTAATCTAAATATGAATTGCAGTGTGTTTGTACTGAGCTGGATCTAAATATGAATTGCAGTGTGTTTGTACTGAGCTGGCTATCAATATGAATTGCAGATTGTTTGTACTGAGCTGGCTCTAAATATGATTTGCCGTGTGTTTGTACTGGAGCTGAATTGCAGTTTAAATATGAATTTGCAGTGTGTTTGTACTGAGCTGGCTCTAAATATGAATTGCAGTGTGTTTGTACTGAGCTGGCTCTAAATATGAATATTATTTGTACAGTGCGTTTATACTGAGCTGGCTCTAAAATATGAATTGCAGTGTGTTTGTACTGATTTGGCTCTAAATATGATTTACATTGTGTTTGTAACAGAGTTGGCTCAAATATGAATTGCAGAGTGTTTGTACTGAGCTGGCTCTAAAATATGAATTGCAGTGTGTTTGTACTGAGCTGAGCGTATAACTATGAATTGCAGTGTGTTTGTACTGAGCTGGCTCAAAATATGAATTGCAGTGTTTGTACTGAGCTGGCTCTAAATATGAATTGCAGTGTGTTTGTACTGAGCTGGCTCAGTATCAACATGAAAATTGAATTGCAGTTGTTTGTAATGAGCTGTATCAATATGATTTGCCGTGTGTTTGTACTGAGCTGGCTCTAAATATGAATTGCAGTGTGTTTGTACTGAGCTGGCTCTAAATATGAATTGCAGTGTGTTTGTACTGAGCTGGCTCTAAATATAAAGTGTGTTTGTACTGAGCTGGCTCTAAATATGAATTGCAGTTTGTTTGTACTGATTTGGGTCTCAGATATGAATTGCAGTGTGTTTGTACTGAGCTGTTTGTACTGAGATGGCTCTAAATATGATTTACAGTGTGTTTGTACTGAGCTGGCTCTAAATATGGAATGCAATGTGTTTGTACTGAGCTCCTAATTATGAATTGCAGTGTCTTGTACTGAGCTGGCGTATAACTATGAATTGCAGTGTTTTTGTACTGAGCTGGCTCTTAAATATGAATTGCAGTGTTTGTATCAACATGAATTGCAGATTGTTTGTACTGAGCTGGAGCGTATCAATATGATTTGCCGTGTGTTTTACTGAGCTGGCTCTAAATATGATTTGCAGTGTGTTTGTACTGAGCTGGCTCTAAATATGAATTGCAGTGTGTTTGTACTGAGCTTGCTCTAAATATGAATTGCAGTGTGTTTGTACTGAGCTGGCTCTAAATATGAATTGCAGTATGTTTGTACTGATTTGGCTCTCAATATGAATTGCAGTGTGTTTGTACTGAGATGGCTAATTATGATTTGCATTGTGTTTGTACAGAGCTAAAATATGAATTGCAGTGTGTTTGTATGAGCTGGCTCTAAATATGAATTGCAGTGTTTTGTACTGAGGCTATAAATATGAATTGCAGTGTGTTTGTACTGAGCTGGCTCTAAATATGAATGCAGTGTGTTTGTACTGAGCTGGCTCTAAATATGAATTGCAGTGTGTTTGTACTGAGCTGGCTCTAAATATGAATTGCAGTGTGTTTGTACTGAGCTGGCTCTAAATATGAATTGCAGTGTGTTTGTACTGATTTGGCTCTAAATATGAATTGCAGTGTGTTTGTACTGCAGAGCTGGCTCTAAATATGAATTGCAGTGTGTTTGTACTGCTCTAAATCTGAATTGCAGTGTTTGTACTGAGCTGGCATATAAATATGAATTGCAATGTGCTGAGCTGGCTAAATTATGAATTGCAGTGCGTTTATGGAGTGGATGTACTCTAAATATGATTTGCAGTGGTTTGTACTGGCTCTTTGAATTGCTCTAAATATGAATTCCAGTGTGTTTGTACTGAGTACTCTAATTATGAATTGCAGTGTGATTGTACTGAGCTGGCATATAAACATGAATTGCAGTGTGTTTGTACTGAGCTGGCTCTAAATATGAATTGCAGTGTGTTTGTACTGAGTTGGCTCTAAATATGAATTGCAGTGTGTTTGTACTGAGCTGGCTATAAATATGAATTGCATTGTGTTTGTACTGAGCTGGCTCTAAATATGAATTCCAGTGTGTTTGTACTGAGCTGGCTCTAAATATGAATTGCAGTGTGTTTGTACTGAGCTGGAGTATCAATATGATTTGCATTGTGTTTGTTGAGCTGGCTCTAAATATGTACAGTTGTTTGTACTGAGCTGGCTCTAAATATGAATTGCAGTGTGTTTGTACTGAGATGGCTCTAATTATGAATTCCAGTGTGTTTGTACTGAGCTGGCTCTAATTATGAATTGCAGTGTGTTTGTACTGAGCTGGAGTATCAATATTATTTGCAGTGCTTTATACTGAGCTGGCTCTAAATAAATTGCATGTGTTTGTAATTTGGCTCTAAATATGATTTACAGTGTGTTTGTACTGAGCTGGCTCTAAATATGAATGCAGTGTGTTTGTACTGAGTTGGCTCTAATTATGAATTGCAGTGTGTTTGTACTGAGCTGGCGTGTTTTTGTATGAGCTAAATATGAATTGCAGTGTGTTTGTACTGAGCTGGAGTATCAACATGAATTGCAGATTGTTTGTACTGAGTTAGCGTATAAATATGATTTGCCGTGTGTTTGTACTGAGCTGGCTCTAAATATGATTTGCAGTGTGTTTGTACTGAGCTGGCTCTAAATATGAATTGCAGTGTGTTTGTACTGAGTTGGCTCTAATTATGAATTGCAGTGTGTTTGTACTGAGCTGGCTCGTATAAATATGAATTGCAGTGTGTTTGTACTGAGCTGGCTCTAATTATGAATTGCAGTTTGTTTGTATTGATTTGGCAAATATGAATTGCAGTGTGTTTGTACTGAGCTGGCTCTAAATATGAATTGCAGTGTGTTTGTACTGAGCTGGCTCTAATTATGAATTGCAGTTTGTTTGTATTGATTTGGCTCTAAATATGAATTGCAGTGTGTTTGTACTGAGCTGGCTCTAAATATGAATTGCAGTGTGTTTGTACTGAATTGGCTCTAATTATGAATTGCAGTGTGTTTGTACTGAGCTGGCTATAAATATGAATTGCAGTGTGTTTGTACTGAGCTGGCTCTAAATATGAATTGCAGTGTGTTTGTACTGAGCTGGACTATCAACATGAATTGCAGATTGTTTGTACTGAGCTATAAATATGATTTGCAGTGTGTTTGTACTGATTTGGTCTCAATATGAATTGCAGTGTGTTTGTACTGAGCTGGCTCTAAATATGAATTGCAGTGTGTTTGTACTGAGCTGGCTCTAAATATGAATAGCAGTGTGTTTGTACTGAGCTGGCTCTAAATATGAATTGCAGTATGTTTGTACTGATTTGGCTCTCAATATGAATTGCAGTGTGTTTGTACTGAGTTGGCTCTAATTATGATTTGCATTGTGTTTGTACAGAGCTAAATATGAATTGCAGTGTGTTTGTACTGAGCTGGCTCTAAATATGAATTGCAGTGTGTTTGTACTGAGCTGGCGTATAAATATGATTTGCTGTGTGTTTGTACTGAGCTGGCTCTAAATATGAATTGCCTTGTGTTTGTATTGATTTGGCTCTAAATATGAATTGCAGTGTGTTTGTACTGAGTTGGCTCTAATTATGAATTGCAGTGTGTTTGTACTGAGCTGGCTCTAATTATGAATTGCAGTTTGTTTGTATTGATTTGGCTCTAAATATGAATTGCAGTGTGTTTGTACTGAGCTGGCTCTAAATATGAATTGCAGTGTGTTTGTACTGAATTGGCTCTAATTATGAATTGCAGTGCGTTTGTACTGAGCTGGCTATAAATATGAATTGCAGTGTGTTTGTACTGAGCTGGCTCTAAATATTAATTGCAGTGTGTTTGTACTGAGCTGGCTCTAAATATGAATTGCAGTATGTTTGTACTGATTTGGCTCTAAATATGAATTGCAGTGTGTTTGTACAGAGCTGGCGTGTAAATATGAATTGCAATGTGTTTGTACTGAACTGCCTCTAATTATGAATTGCAGTGTGTTTGTACTGAGCTGGAGTATCAATATTATTTGCAGTGCGTTTATACTGAGCTGGCTCTAAATATGAATTGCAGTTTGTTTGTACTGATTTGGCTCTAATTATGAATTCCAGTGTGTTTGTACTGAGTTGCCTCTAATTATGAATTGCAGTGTGATTGTACTGAGCTGGCTTATAAATATGAATTGCAATGTGTTTGTACTGAGCTGGCTCTAATTATGAATTCCAGTGTGTTTGTACTGAGCTGGCTCTAAATATGAATTGCAGTGTGTTTGTACTGAGCTGGAGTATCAATATGATTTGCATTGTGTTTGTACTGAGCTGGCTCTAAATATGAATTGCAGTGTGTTTGTACTGAGCTGGCTCAAAATATGAATTGCAGTGTATTTGTACTGAGTTGGCTCTAATTATGAATTGCAGTGTGTTTGTACTGATCTGGCGTATGAATATGAATTGCAGTTTGTTTGTACTGAGCTGGTGTATAAATATGAATTGCAGTGTATATGTATTGAGCTGGCTCTAAATATGAATTGCAGTGTGTTTGTACTGAGCTGGCGTATAATTATGAATTGCAGTGTGTTTGTCCTGAGCTGGCTCTAAATATGAATTGCAGTGTGTTTGTACTGAGCTGGCTCTAAATATGATTTGCAGTGTGTTTGTACTGAGCTGGCTCTAAATATGAATAGCAGTGTGTTTGTACTGTGCTGGCTCTAAATATGAATTGCAATATGTTTGTACTGATTTGGCTCTCATTATGAATTGCAGTGTGTTTGTACTGAGATGGCTCTAATTATGATTTGCATTGTGTTTGTACAGAGCTGGCGTATATATATGAATTGCAATGTGTTTGTACTGAGCTGGCTCTAATTATGAATTGCAGTGTGTTTGTACTGAGCTGGCTCTAAATATGAATTGCAGTGTGTTTGTACTGAGTTGGCTCTAATTATGAATTGCAGTGTGTTTGTACTGAGCGAGAATTGCAGCTTGTACTGAGCTGGTGTATAAATATGAATTGCAGTGTGCTTGTACTGAGCTGGTGTATAAATATGATTTGCAGTGTGTTTATACTGAGCTGGCTCTATATGAATTGCATTTTGTTTGTATTGATTTGGCTCTAAATATGAATTGCAGTGTTTTGTACTGAGCTGGCTCAAAATATGAATTGCAGTGTGTTTGTACTGAGCTGGATGAATATCAATATTTGCTTTACTGAGCTGTTGTATAAATATGAATTGCAGTGTGTAGTATTGAGCTGGCTCTAAAATGAATTGCAGTTTGTTTGTATTGAATTGTTGTCTCTAAATATGAACTGCAGTGTGTTTGTACTGAGCTGGCTCTAAATATGAATTGCAGTGTGTTTGTACTGAGCTGGCTCTAAATATGAATTGCAGTGTGTTTGTACTGAGCTGGCTCTAAATATGAATTGCAGTATGTTTGTACTGATTTGCTCTCAATATGAATTGCTGTGTTTGTACTGAGATGGATCTAATTATGATTTGCATTGTGTTTGTTGGCTCAAAATATGAATTGCAGTGTGTTTGTATTTGGCTCTAAAATGAATTCCAGTGTGTTTGTACTGAGCCGGCGTTTGTATTGAGTTGTACTGAGCTAAATATGAATTGCAGTGTGTTTGTACTGAGCTGGCAATATGATTGCTGTGTGTGTTTAAATATGAATTGCAGTGTGTTTGTACTGAGTTGGCTCTAATTATGAATTGCAGTGTGTTTGTACTGAGCTGGCGTATAAATATGAATTGCAGTGTGCTTGTACTGAGCTGGTGTATAAATATGAATTGCAGTTTGTTTGTACTGATTTGGCTCTAATTATGAATTCCAGTGTGTTTGTACTGAGTTGCCTCTAATTATGAATTGCAGTGTGATTTGTACTGAGCTGGCATATAAATATGAATTGCAATGTGTTTGTACTGAGCTGGCTCTAATTATGAATTCCAGTGTGTTTGTACTGAGCTGGCTCTAAATATGAATTGCAGTGTGTTTGTACTGAGCTGGATTCAATATGATTTGCATTTTGTTTGTACTGAGCTGGCTCTAAATATGAATTGCAGTGTGTTTGTACTGAGCTGGCTCTAAATATGAATTGCAGTGTGTTTGTACTGAATTGGCTCTAATTATTAATTGCAGTGTGTTTGTACTGAGCTGGCACTAAATATGAATTGCAGTATGTTTGTACTGATTTGGCTCTAAATATGAATTGCAGTGTGTTTGTACTGAGATGGCTCTAATTATGAATTACAGTGTGTTTGTACAGAGCTGGTGTATAAATATGAATTGCAATGTGTTTGTACTGAGCTGGCTCTAATTATGAATTGCAGTGTGTTTGTACTGAGCTGGAGTATCAATATTATTTGCAGTGCGTTTATACTGAGCTGGCTCTAAATATGAATTGCAGTGTGTTTGTATTGATTTGGCTCTAAATATGATTTACAGTGTGTTTGTACTGAGCTGGCTCTAAATATGAATTGCAGAGTGTTTGTACTGAGTTGGCTCTAATTATGAATTGCAGTGTGTTTGTACTGAGCTGATAAATATGAATTGAGTGTTTTTTATTGAGCTGGCTCTAAATATGAATTGCAGTGTGTTTGTACTGAGCTGGCTCAAAATATGAATTGCAGTGTGTTTGTACTGAGCTGGCTCTAAATATGAATTGCAGTGTGTTTGTACTGAGCTGGAGTATCAACATGAATTGCAGATTGTTTGTAATGAGCTAAAAATATGATTTGCCATGTGTTTGTACTGAGCTGGCTCTAAATATGATTTGTGTGTTTGTACTGAGCTGGCTCTAAATATGAATTGCAGAGTGTTTGTACTGAGTTGGCTCTAATTATGAATTGCAGTGTGTTTGTACTGAGCTGGCGATAAATATGAATTGCAGTGTTTTTTATTGAGCTGGCTCTAAATATGAATTGCAGTGTGTTTGTACTCTGGCTCAAAATATGAATTGCAGTGTGTTTGTACTGAGCTGGCTCTAAATATGAATTGCAGTGTGTTTGTACTGGAGCTGGAGTATCAACATGAATTGCAGATTGTTTGTACTGAGCTAGCGTATAAACATGATTTGCAGTGTGTTTGTACTGAGCTGGCTCTAAATATGAATTGCAGTGGTTTGTACTGAGCTGGCTCTAAATATGAATTGCAGTGTGTTTGACTGAGCTGACTCTAAATATGAATTGCAGTTTGTTTGTACTGATTTGGGTCTCAATATGAATTGCAGTGTTTGTACTGAGCTGGCTATAAATATGAATTGCAGTGTTTTGTATTGAGCTGGCTCTAAATATGAATAGCAGTGTGTTTGTACTGAGCTGGCTCTAAATATGAATTGCAGTATATTTGTACTTTTGTTTATGAATTGCATGTGTTTGTACTGGAGTTGGCTCTAATTATGATTTGCATTGTGTTTGTACAGAGCTGGCTCAAAATATGAATTGCAGTGTGTTGTACTGAGCTGGCTCTAAATATGAATTGCAGTGTGTTTGTACTGAGCTACAGATAAATATGAATTGCAGTGTGTTTGTACTGAGCTGGCTCTAAATATGAATTGCAGTGTGTTTGTACTGAGCTGGCTCTAAATCTGAATTGCTGGTGTACTGAGCTGGCTCAAAATATGAATTGCAGTGTGTTTGTACTGAGCTGAGCTGGAGTATCAATATGATTTGCATTGTGTTTGTACTGAGCTGGCTCTAAATATGAATTGCAGTGTGTTTGTACTGAGCTGGCTCTAAATATGAATTTGGCTCTAAATATGAATTGCAGTGTGTTTGTACTGAGATGGCTCTAATTATGAATTACAGTGTGTTTGTACAGAGCTCTATAAATATGAATTGCAGTATGTTTGTACTGATTTGGCTCTAAATATGAATTGCAGTGTGTTTGTACTGAGATGGCTCTAATTATGAATTGCGGTGTGTTGTACTGAGCTGGTGTATAAATTATTTGCAGTGCGTTTATACTGAGCTGGCTCTAAATATGAATTGCAGTGTTTGTATTGATTTGGCTCTAAATATGATTTACAGTGTGTTTGTACTGAGCTGGCTAAATATGAATTGCAGTGTGTTTGTACTGGAGTTGGCTCTAATTATGAATTGCAGTGTGTTTGTTTGTCCTGAGCTGGCTCTAAATATGAATTGCAGTGTTTTGTACTGAGCTGGCTCAAAATATGAATTGCAGTGTGTTTGTACTGAGCTTATCAACATGAATTGCAGATTGTTTGTACTAAATATGAATAGCAGTGTGTTTGTACTGAGCTGGCTCTAAATATGAATTGCAGTATGTTTGTACTGATTTGGCTCTCAATATGAATTGCAGTGTGTTTGTACTGAGATGGCTCTAATTATGATTTGCATTGTGTTTGTACAGAGCTGGCTCAAAATATGAATTGCAGTGTGTTTGTACTGAGCTGGCTCTAATATGATTGAGTATGTTTGTACTTATTTGGCTCTCAATATGAATTGCAGTGTTTTGTACTGAGATGGCTCTAATTATGATTTGCATTGTGTTTGTACAGAGCTGGCTCAAAATATGAATTGCAGTGTGTTTGTACTGAGCTGGCTCTAAATATGAATTGCAGTGTGTTTGTACTGAGCCGGCGTATAAATATGAATTGCAGTGTGTTTGTACTGAGCTGGCTCTAAATATGAATTGTGGTGTGTTTGTACTGAGCTGGCTCTAAATCTGAATTGCAGTGTGTTTGTACTGAGCTGGCTCTAAATATGAATTGCAGTGTGTATGTATTGAGCTGGCTCTAAATATGAATTGCAGTGTGTTTGTACTGAGCTGGAGTATCAATATGATTGCTGTGTGTTTATACGGAGCTGGCTCTAAAATGAATTGCAGTTTGTTTGTATTGAGTTGTCTCTAAATATGAACTGCAGTGTGTTTGTACTGAGCTGGCTCTAAATATGAATTGCAGTGTTTTGTACTGAGTTGGCTCTAATTATGAATTGCAGTGTGTTTGTACTGAGCTGGCGTATAAATATGAATTGCAGTGTGCTTGTACTGAGCTGGTGTATAAATATGAATGCAGTTTGTTTGTACTGATTTGGCTCTAATTATGAATTCCAGTGTTTTGTACTGAGTTGCCTCTAAATAAGAATTGCAGTGTAATTGAGCTGGCTCTAAATATGAATTGCAGTGTGTTTGTACTGAGCTGGCTCTAAAAATGAATTGCAGTTTGTTTGTATTGAGTTGTCTCTAAATATGAACTGCAGTGTGTTTGTACTGAGCTGGCTCTAAATATGAATTGCAGTGTGTTTGTACTGAGTTGGCTCTAATTATGAATTGTGTATTTGTACTGAGCTGGCGTATAAATATGAATTGCAGTGTGCTTGTACTGAGCTGGTGTATAAATATGAATTGCAGTTTGTTTGTACTGATTTGGCTCTAATTATGAATTCCAGTGTGTTTGTACTGAGTTGCCTCTAATTATGAATTGCAGTGTGATTCTACTGAGCTGGCATATAAATATGAATTGCAATGTGTTTGTACTTAGCTGGCTCTAAATATGAATTCCAGTGTGTTTGTACTGAGCTGGCTCTAAATATGAATTGCAGTGTGTTTGTACTGAGCTGGAGTATCAATATGATTTGCATTTTGTTTGTACTGAGCTGGCTCTAAATATGAATTGCAGTGTGTTTGTACTGAGCTGGCTCTAAATATGAATTGCAGTGTGTTTGTACTGAGATGGCTCTAATTATGGATTACAGTGTGTTTGTACAGAGCTGGCGTATAAACATGAATTGCAATGTGTTTGTACTGAGCTGGCTCTAATTATGAATTGCAGTGTGTTTGTACTGAGCTGGAGTATCAATATTATTTGCAGTGCATTTATACTGAGCTGGCTCTAAATATGAATTGCAGTGTGTTTGTATTGATTTGGCTCTAAATATGATTTACAGTGTGTTTGTACTGAGCTGGCTCTAAATATGAATTGCAGTGTGTTTGTACTGAGTTGGCTCTAATTATGAATTGCAGTGTGTTTGTACTGAGCTGGCGTATAAATATGAATTGCAGTGTTTTTTACTGAGCTGGCTCTAAATATGAATTGCAGTGTGTTTGTACTGAGCTGGAGTATCAACATGAATTGCAGATTGTTTGTACTGAGTTAGCGTATAAATATGATTTGCCGTGTGTTTGTACTGAGCTGGCTCTAAATATGATTTGCAGTGTGTTTGTACTGAGCTGGCTCTAAATATGAATTGCAGTGTGTTTGTACTGAGTTGGCTCTAATTATGAATTGCAGTGTGTTTGTACTGAGCTGCGTATAAATATGAATTGCATTGTGTTTGTACTGAGCTGGCTCTAATTATGAATTGCAGTTTGTTTGTATTGATTTGGCTCTAAATATGAATTGCAGTGTGTTTGTACTGAGCTGGCTCTAAATATGAATTGCAGTGTGTTTGTACTGAGCTGGCTCTAATTATGAATTGCAGTTTGTTTGTATTGATTTGGCTCTAAATATGAATTGCAGTGTGTTTGTACTGAGCTGGCTCTAAATATGAATTGCAGTGTGTTTGTACTGAATTGGCTCTAATTATGAATTGCAGTGTGTTTGTACTGAGCTGGCTATAAATATGAATTGCAGTGTGTTTGTACTGAGCTGGCTCTAAATATGAATTGCAGTGTGTTTGTACTGAGCTGGACTATCAACATGAATTGCAGATTGTTTGTACTGAGCTAGCGTATAAATATGATTTGCAGTGTGTTTGTACTGATTTTGGTCTCAATATGAATTGCAGTGTGTTTGTACTGAGCTGGCTCTAAATATGAATTGCAGTGTGTTTGTACTGAGCTGGCTCTAAATATGAATAGCAGTGTGTTTGTACTGAGCTGGCTCTAAATATGAATTGCAGTATGTTTGTACTGATTTGGCTCTCAATATGAATTGCAGTGTGTTTGTACTGAGTTGGCTCTAATTATGATTTGCATTGTGTTTGTACAGAGCTGGCTCAAAATATGAATTGCAGTGTGTTTGTACTGAGCTGGCTCTAAATATGAATTGCAATGTGTTTGTACTGAGCTGGCGTATAAATATGAATTGCAGTGTGTTTGTACTGAGCTGGCTCTAAATATGAATTGCAGTGTGTTTGTATTGATTTGGCTCTAAATGAATTGGCTACTGATCTAAATTAATTGCAGTGTGTTTGTACTGAGCTGGATCTAATTATGAATTGCAGTTTGTTTGTATTGATTTGGCTCTAAATATGAATTGCAGTGTGTTTGTACTGAGCTGGCTCTAAATATGAACTGCAGTGTGTTTGTACTGAATTGGCTCTAATTATGAATTGCAGTGTGTTTGTACAGAGCTGGCTATAAATATGAATTGCAGTGTGTTTGTACTGAGCTGGCTCTAAATATTAATTGCAGTGTGTTTGTACTGAGCTGGCTCTAAATATGAATTGCAGTATGTTTGTACTGATTTGGCTCTAAATATGAATTACAGTGTGTTTGTACTGAGATGGCTCTAATTATGAATCACATTGTGTTTGTACTGAGCTGGCGTATAAATATAGTGTGTTTTGTACTGAGCTGGCTCTAATTATGAAATTGCCTAGTGTTTGTCCTTGAGTTGGCTCTAATTATGAATTGCAGTGTTTGTACTGAGCTGGCGTATAACCATGAATTGCGGTGTTTGTACTGAGCTGGCTCATAAATATGAATTGCAGTGTGTTTGTACTGAGCTGGCTCTAAATATGAATTGCAGTGTGTTTGTACTGATTTGGCTCTAATTATGAATTCCAGTGTGTTTGTACTGAGTTGCCTCTAATTATGAATTGCAGTGTGATTGTACTGAGCTGGCATATAAATATGAATTGCAATGTGTTTGTACTGAGCTGGCTCTAATTATGAATTGCAGTGTGTTTGTACTGAGCTGGCTCTAAATATGAATTGCAGTGTGTTTGTACTGAGCTGGCTCTAAATATGAATTGCAGTGTGTTTGTACTGAGCTGGCTCTAAATATGAATTGCAGTTTGTTTGTACTGATTTGGCTCTAAATATGAATTGCAGTGTGTTTGTACTGAGCTGGCTCTAAATATGAATTGCAGTGTGTTTGTACTGAATTGGCTCTAAATATGAATTGCAGTGTGTTTGTACTGAGTTGGCTCTAAATATGAATTGCAGTGTGTTTGTACTGAGCTGCGCTATAAATATGAATTGCAGTGTGTTTGTACTGAGCTGGCTCTAAATTATGAATTGCAGTTTGTTTGTACTGATTTGGCTCTAAATATGAATTGCAGTGTGTTTGTACTGAGCTGGCTCTAAATATGAATTGCAGTGTGTTTGTACTGAGCTGGCTCTAATTATGAATTGCAGTTTGTTTGTATTGATTTGGCTCTAAATATGAATTGCAGTGTGTTTGTACTGAGCTGGCTCTAAATATGAATTGCAGTGTGTTTGTACTGAATTGGCTCTAATTATGAATTGCAGTGTGTTTGTACTGAGCTGGCTCATAAATATGAATTGCAGTGTGTTTGTACTGAGCTGGCTCTAAATATGAATTGCAGTGTGTTTGTACTGAGCTGGCTATCAATATGAATTGCAGATGTGTTTGTACTGAGCTAGCGTATAAATATGATTTGCAGTGTGTTTGTACTGAGCTGGCTCTAAATATGAATTGCAGTGTGTTTGTACTGAGCTGGCTCTAAATATGAATTGCAGTGTGTTTGTACTGAGCTGGCGTCTAAATATGAATTGCAGTGTGTTTGTACTGAGCTGGCTCTAAATATGAATTGCAGTGTGTTTGTACTGAGCTGGCGTATAAATATGAATTGCAGTGTGTTTATACGGAGCTGGCTCTAAAAATGAATTGCAGTTTGTTTGTATTGAGCTGGCTCTAAATATGAATTGCAGTGTGTTTGTACTGAGCTGGCTCTAAATATGAATTGCAGTGTGTTTGTACTGAGTTGGCTCTAAATTATGAATTGCAGTGTGTTTGTACTGAGCTGGCGTATAAATATGAATTGCAGTGTGTTTGTACTGAGCTGGTGCTATAAATATGAATTGCAGTTTGTTTGTACTGATTTGGCTCTAATTATGAATTCCAGTGTGTTTGTACTGAGTTGCCTCTAATTATGAATTGCAGTGTGATTGTACTGAGCTGGCATATAAATATGAATTGCAATGTGTTTGTACTGAGCTGGCTCTAAATATGAATTGCAGTGTGTTTGTACTGAGCTGGCTCTAAATATGAATTGCAGTGTGTTTGTACTGAGCTGGCTCTAAATATGAATTGCAGTGTGTTTGTACTGAGCTGGCTCTAAATATGAATTGCAGTTTGTTTGTACTGATTTGGGTCTCAATATGAATCGCAGTGTGTTTGTACTGAGCTGGCATATAAATATGAATTGCAATGTGTTAGTACTGAGCTGGCTCTAATTATGAATTGCAGTGTGTTTGTACTGAGCTGGCTCTAATTATGAATAACAGTGTGTTTGTACTGAGCTGGCGTATAAATATGAATTGCAGTGTGTTTGTACTGAGCTGGCTCTAATTATGAATTGCAGTTTGTTTGTATTGATTTGGCTCTAAATATGAATTGCAGTGTGTTTGTACTGAGCTGGCTCTAAATATGAATTGCAGTGTGTTTGTACTGAGCTGGCTCTAATTATGAATTGCAGTTTGTTTGTATTGATTTGGCTCTAAATATGAATTGCAGTGTGTTTGTACTGAGCTGGCTCTAAATATGAATTGCAGTGTGTTTGTACTGAATTGGCTCTAATTATGAATTGCAGTGTGTTTGTACTGAGCTGGCGTATAAATATGAATTGCAATGTGTTTGTACTGAACTGGCTCTAAATATGAATTGCAGTGTGTTTGTACTGAGCTGGCTCATAAATATGAATTGCAGATGTGTTTGTACTGAGCTGGCGTATAAATATGATTTGCAGTGTGTTTGTACTGAGCTGGCTCTAAATATGAATTGCAGTATGTTTGTACTGATTTGGCTCTCAATATGAATTGCAGTGTGTTTGTACTGAGATGGCTCTAATTATGATTTGCATTGTGTTTGTACAGAGCTGGCTCAAAATATGAATTGCAGTGTGTTTGTACTGAGCTGGCTCTAAATATGAATTGCAGTGTGTTTGTACTGATCTGGCTCTAAATATGAATTGCAGTGTGTTTGTACTGAGCTGGCTCTAATTATGATTTGCTGTGTGTTTGTACTGAGCTGGCTCTAAATATGAATTGCAGTGTGTTTGTACTGAGCTGGCTCTAAATATGAATTGCAGTTTGTTTGTACTGATTTGGCTCTAATTATGAATTCCAGTGTGTTTGTACTGAGTTGCCTCTAATTATGAATTGCAGTGTGATTGTACTGAGCTGGCATATAAATATGAATTGCAATGTGTTTGTACTGAGCTGGCTCTAATTATGAATTCCAGTGTGTTTGTACTGAGCTGGCTCTAAATATGAATTGCAGTGTGTTTGTACTGAGCTGGCTCTAAATATGAATTGCAGTGTGTTTGTACTGAGCTGGCTCTAAATATGAATTGCAGTTTGTTTGTACTGATTTGGGTCTCAATATGAATCGCAGTGTGTTTGTACTGAGCTGGATCTAAATATGAATTGCAGTGTGTTTGTATTGATTTGGCTCTAAATATGAATTGCAGTGTGTTTGTACTGAGTTGGCTCTAATTATGAATTGCAGTGTGTTTGTACTGAGCTGGCGTATAAATATGAATTGCAGTGTGTTTGTACTGAGCTGGCTCTAAATATGAATTGCAGTTTGTTTGTATTGATTTGGCTCTAAATATGAATTGCAGTGTGTTTGTACTGAGCTGGCTCTAAATATGAATTGCAGTGTGTTTGTACTGAGCTGGCTCTAATTATGAATTGCAGTTTGTTTGTATTGATTTGGCTCTAAATATGAATTGCAGTGTGTTTGTACTGAGCTGGCTCTAAATATGAATTGCAGTGTGTTTGTACTGAATTGGCTCTAATTATGAATTGCAGTGTGTTTGTACTGAGCTGGCTATAAATATGAATTGCAGTGTGTTTGTACTGAGCTGGCTCTAAATATGAATTGCAGTGTGTTTGTACTGAGCTGGACTCTAAATATGAATTGCAGTGTGTTTGTACTGAGCTGGCGTCTAAATATGAATTGCAGTGTGTTTGTACTGAGCTGGCTCTAAATATGAATTGCAGTGTGTTTGTACTGAGCTGGCTCTAAATATGAATTGCAGTGCGTTTGTACTGAGCTGGCTCTAAATATGAATTGCAGTGTGTTTGTACTGAGCTGACTCTAAATATGAATTGCAGTTTGTTTGTACTGATTTGGCTCTCAATATGAATTGCAGTGTGTTTGTACTGAGATGGCTCTAATTATGATTTGCAGTGTGTTTGTACAGAGCTGGCTCATAAATATGAATTGCAGTGTGTTTGTACTGAGCTGGCTCTAAATATGAATTGCAGTGTGTTTGTACTGAGCTGGCGTCTAAATATGAATTGCAGTGTGTTTGTACTGAGCTGGCTCTAAATATGAATTGCAGTGTGTTTGTACTGAGCTGGCTCTAAATATGAATTGCAGTGTGTTTGTACTGAGCTGGCGTCTAAATATGAATTGCAGTGTGTTTGTACTGAGCTGGCTCTAATTATGAATTGCAGTTTGTTTGTACTGAGCTGGCTCTAAATATGAATTGCAGTGTGTTTGTACTGAGCTGGCTCTAAATATGAATTGCAGTGTGTTTGTACTGAGCTGGCTCTAAATATGAATTGCAGTGTGTTTGTACTGAGCTGGCTCTAAATATGAATTGCAGTGTGTTTGTACTGAGCTGGCGTATAAATATGAATTGCAGTGTGTTTGTACTGAGCTGGCTCTAAATATGAATTGCAGTGTGTTTGTACTGATTTGGCTCTAAATATGAATTGCAGTGTGTTTGTACTGAGCTGGCTCTAATTATGAATTGCAGTGTGTTTGTACTGAGCTGGCGTATAAATATGAATTGCAATGTGTTTGTACTGAGCTGGCTCTAATTATGAATTGCAGTGTGTTTGTACTGAGCTGGCGTCATCAATATGATTTGCAGTGTGTTTGTACTGAGCTGGCTCTAAATATGAATTGCAGTTTGTTTGTACTGAGTTGGCTCTAAATATGAATTGCAGTGTGTTTGTACTGAGCTGGCTCTAATTATGAATTGCAG
>NW_027011390.1:22500-24411 GCF_036934945.1 Oncorhynchus masou masou | reverse complement strand
GTGTGTGTGTGTGTGTGTCTGTGCTTGTGTGTGTGTGTGTGTCTGTGTGTGTGTGTGTGTGTGTGTGTGTGTGTGTGTGTGTGTGTGTGTGTCTGCAGGTCACAGCACAGCTGTCTGAAATCCAGCCAGATGATAGCAGAACTGAAACGGCAACAAGTGTGTACTGTATAAGATAACCCCTGAACACACACACACACACACACACACACACACACACACACACACACACACACACACACACACACACACAGGAGAGAATTGATAGCGATGGCAGGAGGGAATGTATTCCTGGCCGGTGCTGATAAAGTGACTCCAGTCTGGCCTTATTTAGTCAGACCACAATGCTGATACAGCACCTAGCCACAGCACCTAGCCACAGGACCTAGCCACACCACCTAGCCACAGGACTCTAGCCACACCACCTAGCCACAGCACCTAGCCACACCACCTAGCCACACCACCTAGCCACACCACCTAGCCACAGCACCTAGCCACACCACCTAGCCACACCACCTAGCCACACCACCTAGCCACAGCACTTAGCCACAGCACCTAGCCACACCACCTAGCCACAGCACTTAGCCACACCACCTAGCCACAGCACCTAGCCACAGCACCTAGCCACACCACCTAGCCACAGCACCTAGCCACAGCATCTAGCCACAGCACCGAGCCACAGCACCTAGCCACAGCACCTAGCCACACCACCTAGCCACACCACCTAGCCACAGCACCTAGCCACACCACCTAGCCACACCACCTAGCCACACCACCTAGCCACAGCACCTAGCCACAGCACCTAGCCACAGCACCTAGCCACACCACCTAGCCACAGCACCTAGCCACAGCACTGAGCCACAGCTAGCCTAGCCACACCACCTAGCCACACCACCTAGCCACAGCACCTAGCCACACCACCTAGCCACAGCACCTAGCCACAGCACCTAGCCACAGCACCTAGCCACAGCACCTAGCCACAGCACCTAGCCACAGCACCTAGCCACAGCATCAAGCCACACCACCTAGCCACAGCACCTAGCCACAGCATCTAGCCACAGCACCGAGCCACAGCACCTAGCCACAGCACCTAGCCACACCACCTAGCCACACCACCTAGCCACAGCACCAAGACACACCACCTAGCCACAGCACCTAGCCACAGCATCTAGCCACAGCACCGAGCCACAGCACCTAGCCACAGCACCTAGCCACACCACCTAGCCACAGCACCTAGCCACAGCACTGAGCCACAGCACCTAGCCACAGCAGCAGACACACCAGCAAGCCACACCACCTAGCCACAGCACCAAGCCACAGCACCTAGCCACAGCACTCAGCCACAGCACCTAGCCAGCGCCTAGCCACGTGCACCTAGCCACAGCATCAGCCACACCACCTAGCCACAGCACCTAGCCACAGCACCTAGCCACAGCACCTAGCCACACCACCTAGCCACAGCACCTAGCCACAGCACCAAGCCACACCACCTAGCCACAGCACCTAGCCACAGCATCTAGCCACAGCACCAAGCCACAGCACCTAGCCACAGCACCTAGCCACACCACCTAGCCACACCACCTAGCCACAGCACCAAGACACACCACCTAGCCACAGCACCTAGCCACAGCACTCTAGCCACAGCACCTAGCCACCACCTAGCCACAGCACCTAGCCACAGCACTCTAGCCACAGCACCTAGCCACAGCACCTAGCCACAGCACTTAGCCACAGCACCTAGCCACAGCACCTAGCCACACCACCTAGCCACAGCACCTAGCCACAGCACTGAGCCACAGCACCTAGCACAGCAGCAGACACACCACCAAGCCACACCACCTAGCCACAGCACCTAGCCACACCACCTAGCCACAGCACTTAGCCACAGCACCTAGCCACAGCACCTAGCCACAG
>NW_027011390.1:0-20000 GCF_036934945.1 Oncorhynchus masou masou | reverse complement strand
CACAGCACCTAGTCACAGCACCTAGCCACAACACCTAGCCACACCACCTAGCCACAGCACCTAGCCACAGCACTCAGCCACACCACCTAGCCACACCAGCTAGCCACAGCACCTAGACACACCACCGAGCCACAGCAGCAGACCCCACCACCTAGCCACAGCACCTTGCCACAACACCTAGCCACACCACCTAGCCACAGCAGCAGACCCCCACCACCTAGTCACAGCACCTAGCCACACCACCTAGACCCACCACCTAGCCCCAGCACCTAGCCACACCACCTAGTCACAGCACCTAGCCACAGCACCTAGCCACACCACCTAGCCACAGCACCTAGTCACAGCACCTAGCCACAACACATAGCCACACCACCTAGCCACAGTACCTAGACACACCACCTAGCCACAGCAGCAGACACCACCACCTAGCCACAGCACCTAGACACACCACCTAGCCACAGCACCTAGCCACACCACCTAGTCACAGCACCTAGACACAGCACCTAGCCACACCACCTAGCCACAGCACCTAGTCACAGCACCTAGCCACAGCACCTAGCCACAACACATAGCCACACCACCTAGACACACCACCTAGCCACACCACCTAGCCACACCACCTAGTCAGAGCAGTAGACACCACCACCTAGCCACAACACCTAGCAACAGCACCTAGCCACAGTACCTAGCCACACCACCTAGCCACATCACCTAGCCACAGCACCTAGACACACCACCGAGCCACAGCAGCAGACACCACCACCTAGTCACAGCACCTAGACACACCACCTAGCCACACCACCTAGACACACCACCTAGCCACACCACCTAGCCACACCACCTAGTCAGAGCAGCAGACACCACCACCTAGCCACAACACCTAGCAACAGCACCTAGCCACAGCAACTAGTCACACCACCTAGCCGCACCACCTAGCCACACCCTAATTAGCCGCACAGCACCTAGACACACCACCTAGCCACATCAGCAGACACCACCACCTAGCCACAGCACCTAGACACACCACCACCCACAGCACCTAGCCACAGCACACCACCTAGCCACATCCACCTAGCCACAGCACCTAGCCACACCACCTAGCCACAGCACCTAGCCACACCACCTAGCCACATGGAGAGAGAAGAGAGAGAGAAGGAGAGAGAAGAGAGAGAGATGGAGAGAGAGAGAGATGGAGAGAGAAGAGAAAGATGGAGAGAAGAGAGAGAGATGGAGTAGAGATGAGAGAGAGATGGAGTAGAGAGAGAGAGAGAGATGGAGTAGAGAGAGAGAGAGATGGAGAGAGAGAAGAGAGAGATGGAGAGAGAAGAGAGAGAGAGATGGAGAGAGGAGAGAGAGATGGAGTAGAGAGAAGAGGAGAGAGATGGAGTAGAGAGAAGATGGAGTAGAGAGAAGAGAGAGAGAGATGGCGAGAGAGAGAGAGAGATGGAGTAGAGATGGAGAGAGAGGGTAAGAGAGAGAGAGATGGAGTAGAGAGGGAGAGAGAGAGATGGAGTAGAGAGGAGAGAGAGAGATGGAGTAGAGAGGAGGAGAGAGAGAGATGGAGTAGAGAGGAGAGAGAGAGATGGAGTAGAGAGGAGAGAGAGAGATGGAGTAGAGAGGAGAGAGAGATGGAGTAGAGAGGAGAGAGAGAGATGGAGTAGAGAGGGAGAGAGAGATGGAGTAGAGAGGAGAGAGAGATGGAGTAGAGAGGAGAGAGAGATGGAGTAGAGAGGAGAGAGAGAGAGATGGAGTAGAGAGGGAGAGAGAGAGATGGAGTAGAGAGGAGAGAGAGAGATGGAGTAGAGGAGATGAGAGAGATGGAGTAGAGAGGAGAGAGATGGAGTAGAGAGGAGAGAGAGAGATGGGTAGAGAGGAGAGAGAGATGGGTAGAGAGGAGAGAGAGATGGAGTAGAGAGGAGAGAGAGAGATGGAGAGAGAGGAGAGAGAGAGAGAGAGATGGAGTAGAGAGAGGAGAGAGAGATGGAGTAGAGAGGAGAGAGAGAGGGCGAGAGAGAGAGAGATGGAGATGAGAAGAGAGAGAGAGATGGAGAGAGGAGAGAGAGATGGAGAGAGAGGAGAGAGAGGAGAGAGATGGAGAGAGAGAGAGATGGAGAGAGAGGAGAGAGAGAGAGATGGAGAGAGAGGAGAGAGAGATGGAGAGAGGAGAGATGGAGTAGAGAGGAGAGAGAGAGAGAGAGAGAGAGAGAGGAGAGAGATGGAGAGAGAGGAGAGAGAGAGAGAGAGAGAGAGAGAGATGAGAGGGAGAGAGATATATACTGTGGGGAAAAAGTATTTAGTCAGCCACCAATTGTGCAAGTTCTCCCACTCAAAAGATGAGAGAGGCCTATAATTTTCATCATAGGTTCACTTCAACTACTACTAACCAAATGAGGAGTGGCCTAGCCAGTCTCCAGATCTCAACCCTGTAGAAAATCTTTGGAGGGGAGTTGAAAAGTCCGTGTTGCCCAGCAACAGCCCCAAAACATCACTGCTCGAGAGGAGATCTGCATGGAGGAATGGGCCAAATACCAGCAACAGTATGTGAAAACCTTGTGAAGACTTACAGAAAACGTTTGACCTCTGTCAGTGCCAACAAAGGGTATATAACAAAGTATCGAGATAAACTTTTGTTATTAACCAAATACTTATTTTACACTATAATTTGCAAATAAATTCATAAAAAAATTCTACAATCTCATTTTCTGGATTTTTTTTTCTCATTTTGTCTGTCATAGTTGAAGTGTACCTATGATGAAAATCACAGGCCTCTCTCATCTTTTTAAGTTGGAGAACTTGCACAATTGGTGGCTGACTAAATACTTTTTTGCCCCACTGTAAATCTGTTTCTCTCTCTGCAACTCTCTCTTCTACTCTTGAATGAGATGAATGCCAGCCAGGACAGCAGTACTCAGTTATCTCTGACACACACACACACACACACACACACACACACACACACACACACACACACACACACACACACACTGATAGTGGAAGCTGGCACCACAGGGGCTTCTACACCAGCATCATTCTAGCTCTCAATCGATTGGTTGATCAACACCATGAGGTCATCCGCTCTTCCCCAGGGGCTGATGGGACGGCTCGTCTAGGCCTGCTTCCTCACAGAGGGGATGTGTGTGTGTGTGTCTACCTCCTTCCCTCTCTATCTCTTTCCCTCTCTTCCCTCTCTCCCTCTCTTCCCTCTCACCTCTCTTCCCTCTCTACCTCTTCCCTCTCTACCTCTCGTCCCTCTCTACCTCTCTTCCCTCTCTACCTCTCTTCCCTCTACCTCTCTTCCCTCTCTTCCCTCTCTACCTCTCTTCCCCCCTCTCTTCCTCTCTACCTCTCTACCTCTCTTCCCTCTCTTCTCCTCTCTTCCCTCTCTTCCCTCTTTACCGCTCTACCTCTCTACCGCTCTTCCCCTCTCTTCCCTCTCTACCTCTTCCTCCTTCTCTTCCCCTCTCTACCTCTCTCTCTCCTCTCTTCCTACCTCTCCTCTTCCTCTCTACCTCTCTTCCCTCTCTACCTCTCTACCCTCTCTTCCCTTCCCTCTCTACCTCTCTTCCTCTCTTCCCTCTCTCTACCTCTCTACCTCTCTCTTCCCCTCTCTCTACCTCTCTTCCCTCTCTACCTCTCTACCTCTCTTCCCTCTTTCCCTCTCTCTCTACTCCCCCTCTCTACCTCTCTTCCCTCTCTACCTCTACCTCTTCCCCTCTACCTCTCTTCCCTCTCTACCACTCTTCCCTCTCTTCCCTCTCTACCTCTCTCACTCTCTACCTTCTTCTCTCCCTCTCTTCCCTTTCCCTCTCTACCCTCTCTCTCCCTCTCTACCTCTCTACCTCTCTTCCCTCTCTGCCTCTTCCTCTCTCACCTCTCTTCCCTCTCTTCCTCTCTACCTCTCTTCCTCTCTTCCTCTCTTCCTCTCTACCCTCTCTTCCCTTTCCCTCTCTACCCTCTTCCCTTCTACCTCTCTCCCTCTCTACCTCTCTTCCCCTCTACCCTCTCTACCTCTCCTCTCCTCTCTCTCTCTTCCTCTCTCTGGATCCACTAGGTGCATTGGGGAGATATGCGCTTGTTGGTTGGGTCATTGCAGGTCAATGAAACCAGATCACATGACCTCTATTGATCAATAAAACCACATCTCTGTCAGCTAGCTACTACACAATGATGTACAGACCCACTAACCAGCCACAGTGTTTATAAAGCCTGGTTATAACACTCTGTCAGGTAGCTACTGCATAATGATGTTTACAGAACCACTAACCAGCCACAGGGTTTATAAGGCTGGTTATAACACTGAAGAACATCACAAAGCTAGTTTATAACATGCTTATAAGCAGAACTGGAAAACCCCATAGTCTGGGGCCCAGAGTTTTCGGTTGATGTCAGTCAGAAGAAAATGTGTGTTCGGTAAGTCGAAAGGGAAGAGTGTAATATCCAAGACAAATGACTTCAGGATT
Organism: Oncorhynchus masou masou; assembly: GCF_036934945.1. NCBI lineage: Eukaryota > Metazoa > Chordata > Actinopteri > Salmoniformes > Salmonidae > Oncorhynchus > Oncorhynchus masou. The sequence continues at coordinate 15,540 of NW_027011390.1, read as the reverse complement.
GTCATTCAATAAAGAGTAAAAAAGAAGAAGAAGAAAGCCTAGAAGCAATAAATACAGTTCGAGGTCGATGCCCCTGCAGAAATTCAAAAAAAAAAAACATTCCCATAAAAATCTGTCAATATAAACTAGAGATGTTTTTGTTTTTTAGCATCGAACGCATCTCAATGCACCACATCCTCCGCAAGCCGATGTCACACTTCAGCATCTGTTATGAAAGGTGACCGAGCTAGAGAGTGGTGTTTGTCAGACATCTGCCCGTGAAAGGTGACCGAGCTAGAGAGTGGTGTTTGTCAGACCATGAGGCATCTGCCCGTGAAAGGTGACCGAGCTAGAGAGTGGTGTTTGTCAGACCATGAGGCATCTGCCCGTGAAAGGTGACCGAGCTAGAGAGTGGTGTTTGTCAGACCATGAGGCATCTGCCCGTGAAAGGTGACCGAGCTAGAGAGTGGTGTTTGTCAGACCATGAGGCATCTGCCCGTGAAAGGTGACCGAGCTAGAGAGTGGTGTTTGTCAGACCATGAGGCATCTGCCCGTGAAAGGTGACCGAGCTAGAGAGTGGTGTTTGTCAGACCATGAGGCATCTGCCCGTGAAAGGTGACCGAGCTAGAGAGTGGTGTTTGTCAGACCATGAGGCATCTGCCGTGAAAGGTGACCCAGGCTAGAGAGTGGTGTTTGTCAGACCATGAGGCATCTGCCCGTGAAAGGTGACCGAGCTAGAGTGGTGTTTGTCCAGACCATGAGGCATCTGCCCGCGAAGGTGACCGAGCTAGAGAGTGGTGTTTGTCAGACCATGAGGCATCTGCCCGTGAAAGGTGACCGAGCTAGAGAGTGGTGTTTGTCAGACCATGGGCATCTGCCCGTGAAAGGTGACCGAGCTAGAGAGTGGTGTTTGTCAGACCATGAGGCATCTGCCCGTGAAAGGTGACCGAGCTAGAGAGTGGTGTTTGTCAGACCATGAGGCATCTGCCCGTGAAAGGTGACCGAGCTAGAGAGTGGTGTTTGTCAGACCATGAGGCATCTGCCCGTGAAAGGTGACCGAGCTAGAGAGTGGTGTTTGTCTGACCATGAGGCATCTGCCCGTGAAAGGTGACCGAGCTAGAGAGTGGTGTTTGTCAGACCATGAGGCATCTGCCCGTGAAAGGTGACCGAGCTAGAGAGTGGTGTTTGTCAGACCATGAGGCATCTGCCCGTGAAAGGTGACCGAGCTAGAGAGTGGTGTTTGTCAGACCATGAGGCATCTGCCCGTGAAAGGTGACCGAGCTAGAGAGTGGTGTTTGTCAGACCATGAGACATCTGCCCGTGAAAGGTGACCGGAGCTAGAGAGTGGTGTTTGTCAGACCATGAGACATCTGCCCGTGAAAGGTGACCGAGCTAGAGAGTGGTGTTTGTCAGACCATGAGGCATCTGCCCGTGAAAGGTGACCGAGCTAGAGAGTGGTGTTTGTCAGACCATGAGGCATCTGCCCGTGAAAGGTGACCGAGCTAGAGAGTGGTGTTTGTCAGACCATGAGGCATCTGCCCGTGAAAGGTGACCGAGCTAGAGAGTGGTGTTTGTCAGACCATGAGGCATCTGCCCGTGAAAGGTGACCGAGCTAGAGAGTGGTGTTTGTCAGACCATGAGGCATCTGCCCGTGAAAGGTGACCGAGCTAGAGAGTGGTGTTTGTCAGACCATGAGGCATCTGCCCGTGAAAGGTGACCGAGCTAGAGAGTGGTGTTTGTCAGACCATGAGGCATCTGCCCGTGAAAGGTGACCGAGCTAGAGAGTGGTGTTTGTCAGACCATGAGGCATCTGCCCGTGAAAGGTGACCGAGCTAGAGAGTGGTGTTTGTCAGACCATGAGGCATCTGTCACAAAATCTTCTGTAGCGTCTGAACGGTATGACCCCCTCTGATGAAAGGTGTTGCGGTTGTTTACGTCAGGGTTATACAGCCAATCGCTGACTTACGTCAGGGTTATACAGCCAATCACGGACTTACGTCAGGGTTATACAGCCAATCACAGACTTACTTCAGGGTTATACAGCCAATCACGGACTTACGTCAGGGTTATACAGCCAATCACGGACATACGTCAGGGTTATACAGCCAATCGCTGACTTACGTCAGGGTTATACAGCCAATCGCTGACTTACGTCAGGGTTATACAGCCAATCGCTGCTGGATAAAACTTTGTGGAATAATGCAAATCTATGGAAATAATACACTTTCTGTCACAGGACAAATAATAAATTCAGGAAGCCCAATCGATTGTGAGATAAGGATCTCGGATATAAAGAGGGATTTTATTTTCAATACGTCCTGTAGTTCTGTCTCTTTCCTTAAATAAACTCATCCACAAAAATGTTTCCAACACACACACTTGTTTACTCTTTCCCAAGCACCCCTTCTTCGTATCTTGTTTACTCTTTCTCACGCACCCCTTCTTCGTATCTTGTTTACTCTTTCTCACGCACCCCTTCTTCGTATCTTGTTTACTCTTTCTCACGCACCCCTTCTTCGTATCTTGTTTACTCTTTCTCACAAACTCCTTCTTCGTATCTTGTTTACTCTTTCTCACGCACCCCTTCTTCGTATCTTGTTTACTCTTTCCCACTCACCCCTTCTTCGTATCTTGTTTACTCTTTCCCACGCACCCTTCTTCGTATCTTGTTTACTCTTTCCCAAGCACCCCTTCTTCGTATCTTGTTTACTCTTTCTCACGCACCCCTTCTTCGTATCTTGTTTACTCTTTCTCACGCACCCCTTCTTCGTATCTTGTTTACTCTTTCTCACGCACCCCTTCTTCGTATCTTGTTTACTCTTTCTCACGCACCCCTTCTTCGTATCTTGTTTACTCTTTCTCACGCACCCCTTCTTCGTATCTTGTTTACTCTTTCTCACGCACCCCTTCTTCGTATCTTGTTTACTCTTTCTCACGCACCGCTTCTTCGTATCTTGTTTACTCTTTCTCACGCACCCCTTCTTCGTATCTTGTTTACTCTTTCTCACGCACCCCTTCTTCGTATCTTGTTTACTCTTTCCCAAGCACCCCTTCTTCGTATCTTGTTTACTCTTTCTCACGCACCCCTTCTTCGTATCTTGTTTACTCTTTCTCCACGCTTACCGCTTCTTCGTATCTTGTTTACTCTTTCTCACGCACCCCTTCTTCGTATCTTGTTTACTCTTTCCCAAGCACCCCTTCTTCGTATCTTGTTTACTCTTTCTCACAAACTCCTTCTTCGTATCTTGTTTACTCTGTCTCAGCAGTCAACAGAGTGTTTCCTACAAATGGCAGCAGGGTTTAGCAATTCTCTAGAGAGTTGTTTTGTAATAAAAAATCCTTCCAAAAATAAATGTGACCTTTCTTTAACTCGGCAAGTCAGTTAAGGCGAAATTCTTATTTATAATGACGGCCTACCCCGGCCAAAACCGTAACCAGGACGACGCTGGGCCAATTGTGTGCCACCCTAAGGAACTCCCAATCGAGAACGGATGTGATGCAACCTGGATTCGAACCAGGGACTGTGCCACCCGGGATCCCACTAGAGCAAAGATATACATATCAGAAGGAGCTGTCAGGATATTACATATAATACAGTATGGACAGCAGTAGTTATATAGGATGAGCTGTGTCCAGAATGCAGTAGAGAGTAGTCTGAATACAGTAGAGAGGAATCAGAATACAGTAGAGAGGAATCAGAATACAGTAGAGAGTAATCAGAATACAGTAGAGAGTAGTCTGAATACAGTAGAGAGGAATCAGAATACAGTAGAGAGGAATCAGAATACAGTAGAGAATAATCAGAATACAGTAGAGAATAATCAGAATACAGTAGTGATTTCCATATATAGTGCCTTACCATATACCAGAGCATATAGGGGGCTACATACAGAATAGTGAGTGCCACTTGGGCCCAAGTTCACCCTGACCCCCACCCCCACCCCCTCTGGATGCCTGTTCTGATCAGAACAGTGCTGAATGCTTGGCAGTGTGTGTCTATACGTCACGGTATGTCTTATTACACACTGTACAGGCTCTGGGAGCATCTGAGATATGGACAGAGAGCAGAGATCACACACACACACACACACACACACACACATACACACACACATACACACACAGAGACACACAAACACAACCACACACACACACACACACACACACACACACACACACACACACACACCAACACTCACACACTATAACACACACACACACACACACGAACAAACACTCACACACACACACAAGCACACACTCACACACACACACACACACACTGAAGGCTGATCATAAATGCCCAGGACAAGCAGCAGTAAACTGCTCTCTGTGATCTCACACAAACTGGCAAGTGTCTTCACTGACATTTTCAACATGTCCCTGATTGAGTCTGTAATACCAACATGTTTAAAGCAGACCACCATAGTCCCTGTGCCCAAGAACACCAAGGCAACCTGCCTAAATGACTACAGACCCGTAGCACTCACGTCTGTAGCCATGAAGTGCTTTGAAAGGCTGGTAATGGCTCACATCAACACCATCATCCCAGAAACTCTAGACCCATTCCAATTTGCATACCTCCCAACAGATCCACAGATGATGCAATCTCTATTACACTCCACACTGCCCTTTCCCACCTGGACAAAAGGAACACCTATGTGAGAATGCTACTTGTTGACTACGGCTCAGGCGTTCAGCACCATAGTACCCACGAAGCTCATCACTAAGCTAAGGACCCTGGGACTGAACACCTCCCTCTGGAACTGGATCCTGGACTTCCTGACGGGCCACCCCCAGGTGGTAAGGGTAGGCAACAACATCCATTCACGCTGATCCTCAACACCCCTCAGGGTGCTCAGCCCTATCCTGTACTCTCTGTTCACTCATGACAACTGCGTGGCCAGGCACGACTCCAGCACTGTCATTAAGTTTGCCGACGACACAACAGTGGTGATCACCGACAACAACGAGACAGCCTATAGGGAGGAGGTCAGAGACCTGGCCTTGTGGTGCCAGGACAACAGCCTCCAGCCACCCTAGTCATAGACTGTTCTCTCTCTGCTACCGCACGGCGAGAGGTTCCGGAGGCGTAGGTCAATAGACTTCTAACAGATTCCACCACCAAGCTATAAGCCTCCTGAACATCTAATCCAAATGGCTACACTGTCTATTTGCCCCCCTCCCCCCTCTCGACACCACTGCCACTCTCTGTTATCATCTATACATAGTCACTTAATAACTCTACCTACATGTACATACTACCTCAACTAACCAATGCCACCGCACATTGACTCTGTACTGTAACACCCCTGTATATAGCCTCCACATTGACTCTATACTGTAACACCCTGTATATAGCCTCCACATTGACTCTGTACTGTAACACCCTGTATATAGCCTCCACATTGACTCTGTACTGGTACCCCCTGTATATAGCCTCCACATTGACTCTGTACTGTAACACCCTGTATATAGCCTCCACATTGACTCTGTACCGTAATACCCTGTATATAGTCTCCACATTGACTCTGTACTGTAACACCCTGTATATAGCCTCCACATTGACTCTGTACCGTAATACCCTGTATATAGTCTCCACATTGACTCTGTACTGTAACACCCTGTATATAGCCTCCACATTGACTCTGTACCGGTACCCCCTGTATATAGCCTCCACATTGACTCTGTACCGGTACCCCCTGTATATAGCCTCCACATTGACTCTGACCTTACCCCCTGTATATAGCCTCCACATTGACTCTGTACCGTAACACCCTGTATATAGCCTCCACATTGACTCAGTACCGGTACCCCCTGTATATAGTCTCCACATTTCACTGTAAGGTCTACTCGGGCCCATGTGACTAATACAATTTAATTTGATTTGATTTGAAAAGCAGCGATGATGATGAATCAATGTTACGGCCCACTGTCATAAGTCTCTTGTTACACATCACACACATCACTTCCACCGAGCTGAACTATTCAACTGGAGATCCGTAGCGTGATGCTCCACAGAAATAGCCAGGAGTTATCCAGTAATACTCCACGAGCTGGTTGTACAGCCATACCAGGCACACCAGGCACACCGGGCACACCGTGAATGTAGGAAGGGCCTTTGATCTTGTGGAGTTTGAATGCTGCATAGTAGTTTGTGTATTTACAAGTGTGACACACATTCTCTCATACACATATTCTGTCTCTCACTCAGCCTCTCTCGTACACACACACACACACACACACACACACACACACACACACACACACACACACACACACACACACACACACACACACACACACACACACATACTTCACCAACCTACCTGGAAGCTGCTATTTCCACTTTCGTCCTGGAGGTGGCCCCTGCCCTCCGCGCCCCTCCACGGCCCGGTCCACCTTCTCTTTGGTTTTGGGGTTCTTTAGCGGGATCAGCTGCTTCCTTATTCCACGAACCAGCAAGTTATTCTTGTACTTCCCTTCTTCCTTGTTCCCCTCGGGGAAGGTGGTGCACCCGTAGCCGTGGCGCTTGTTGTTCAGCCACTCCCCCTCGTACTTCATCCCGTTGGAACGTTCGCTGACGCCGAACCCGTTGCGCTTGTCGTTCTTCCACTCTCCCATGTACGTCTCGATGGTGGTGGCGTCAACGTGATCCTCCAATACCAAGTCGTCTTCCGGCAGCTCTCCGTCGCCCAGGGAGACGGTGGAGTTGGCGTCCGCGTCGGAGGAGCTGATGTGGCTCATAGCGGCGTCGCTGCGTGCCGAACTCCTCTTGCTGGAGATGGATGACTTCGATTCGGACTTGTGTAGCCGACGGAGGCTCCCGAACAGCGAGCCGCGGCGGAACAGACCCTTCTTCTTCCCGGTGACCACTTCGCCGTCCAGTGGAAGTTGAGGATGAACCCGCCCCGGCCGCCGGTGGGCGTGTCACCCGAGAGGTCCTGGAGCACGGTGCCATTGCTCTGCTCGGAGCGTAGGGACGCTAGAGAGGTGCGGAGTGGAGAGCGGATCACTGTTGCCATGCCGTAGGGAACACTCTGGCGCACGCCATAACCGTGCCGCATCCCGCCCATCCACTGGCCCTGGTATGTACCTGGAGGAGAGAGGACAGTAGAGATGGGGGTGAATAGATTGATTGACTGATTGATTGGTTGATTGGTTGGTTGGTGGGTGGGTGGGTGGGTGGTTGATTGACTGATTAATCAATTGATCGGTTGATTGATTGATTGATTGATTGGTTGATTGACTGATCTTAACAGTATTGTCTAAAAGCCTAAATAAAAGGCACAGAGAGAAACTGGCCAACGCTCTCAATTAAGGATACTAACGTCCTACAACAACATCAAGCTCATTAGACATTGATTAGATGGGAAAGAAACCCACCTGGTATCATAGATATCATTACATACTGAGACATTGATTAGATGGGAAGGAAAACCATACATCAATATAATATATACATCAATATAATTCAAACAGAACAATGGGAATCTGCAGAAACATAATGTATCCCAAAAGCACACTATCCCCTACATAGTTCCCTATTTTTAACAGAGCTCTATGAGCGCTGGTCAAAAGTAGTGCACTAAATAGAGAATATGGTTCCATTTGGGGCAGCAGTCAAGCAGGTAGTCTAGTGGTTAGAGTGTAGAGGAGGCAGGTAGTCTAGTAGTTAGAGTGTAGAGGAGGCAGGTAGTCTAGTGGTTAGAGTGTAGAGGAGGCAGGTAGCCTACTGGTTAGAGTGTAGAGGAGGCAGGTAGTCTAGTAGTTAGAGTGTAGAGGAGGCAGGTAGTCTAGTAGTTAGAGTGTAGAGGAGGCAGGTAGTCTAGTGGTTAGAGTGTAGAGGCGGCAGGTAGCCTAGTGGTTAGAGTGTAGAGGAGGCAGGGTAGCCTAGTGGTTAGAGTGTAGAGGAGGCAGGTAGCCTAGTGGTTAGAGTGTAGAGGAGGCAGGTAGACTAGTGGTTCGAGTGTAGAGGAGGCAGGTAGATTAGTGGTTAGAGTGTAGAGGAGGCAGGTAGTCTAGTAGTTAGAGTGTAGAGGAGGCAGGGTAGCCTAGTGGTTAGAGTGTAGAGGAGGCAGGTAGTCAAGTGGTTAGAGTGTAGAGGAGGCAGGGTAGCCTAGTGGTTAGAGTGTAGAGGAGGCAGGTAGTCAAGTGGTTAGAGTGTAGAGGAGGCAGGTAGCCTAGTGGTTAGAGTGTAGAGGAGGCAGGTAGACTAGTGGTTCGAGTGTAGAGGAGGCAGGTAGATTAGTGGTTAGAGTGTAGAGGAGGCAGGTAGACTAGTGGTTAGAGTGTAGAGGAGGCAGGTAGCCGAGTGGTCAGAGTGTAGAGGCGGCAGGGTAGACTAGTGGTTAGAGTGTAGAGGAGGCAGGTAGACTAGTGGTTAGAGTGTAGAGGAGGCAGGTAGACTAGTGGTTAGAGTGTAGAGGAGGCAGGTAGGCGAGTGGTCAGAGTGTAGAGGGAGCAGGTAGCCGAGTGGTTAGAGTGTAGAGGAGGCAGGTAGACTAGTGGTTAGAGTGTAGAGGGATCAGGTAGACTAGTGGTCTGAGCGTAGAGGGAGCAGGTAGCCTAGTGGTTAGAGTGTAGAGGAGGCAGGTAGCCTACTGGTTAGAGTGTAGAGGAGGCAGGTAGACTAGTGGTTAGAGTGTAGAGGAGGCAGGGTAGACTAGTGGTTAGAGTGTAGAGGAGGCAGGCAGACTAGTGATTAGAGTGTAGAGGGATCAGGTAGCCGAGTGGTCAGAGCGTTGTGCCAGTAACTGAAACGTTGCTAGATTGAATCCCCGATCTGACAAGGTAAAAACAATCTGTTGTTCTGCCCCTGACTAAAGCAGTTAACCCACTGTTCTCCAACAGGCCGTCATTGTAAACAGTTAACCCACTGTTCTCCAACAGGACGTCATTGTAAACAGTTAACCCACTGTTCTCCAACAGGCCGTCATTGTAAACAGTTAACCCACTGTTCTCCAACAGGACGTCATTCTAAATAGGAATTTGTTCTTATCTGACTTGCCTACTTAAATAAAGTTTAAAGAAGAAGAAGTGTACACTACGTTTTAGGGCTCAAGTCAAAAGTAATGCACTGTGAAGAGAATAGGATGCAATTTGGGCCATTGAGTATTTAGGTTATAATGGGTGGATAGATACCCATAAACCTACAACATCAGTAGCTTGTAAAACAGCTATATTTTGTTTAAATCTGCTGATGTTAAAAGGGATTTATAAATACATTTGATTGATTGTGCACTGCGTGTACAAAACATTTAAGGACACCAATATTGAGTTGCACTCCCTTTTGCCCTCAGAACAGCCTCAATTTTGTCGGGGCACGGCTTCTACGAGGTGTTGAAGGCGTTCCACAGGGATGCTGGCCCATATTGACTCCAATGCATCCCACAGTTGTGTCCAAAGGATGACCTTTGGGTGGTGGACCATTCCTGACACAATCAGGGGACTGTTGAGCTTGAAAAACCCAGCAGAGTTGCAGTTCTTGACACCAACCAGCGCCTGGCACCTGCTACCAAACCCCATTCAAAGGCACTGAAATCCTTTGTCTTGCCCATTCACCCTCTGAATGGCACACATACACAATCCATGTCTCAAATGTCTCAAGGCTTAAAATTCCTTCTTTAACCACCGGTCTCCTCCCCTTCATCTACACTGATTGAAGTGGATTTAACAGGTGACATCAATGAGGGATCATACCTGGATTGACCTGGTCAGTCTATGTCATGGAAAGATCAGGTGTTCTTAATGTTTTGTGCACTCAGTGTATCACATAGATATTCATCATGACTGTAAACTGAGCAGCATAGAACAGACCAGGGTGGTGGATACTGCTAGGACTTCAACTGACCCTTCAGACCAGGGTGGTAGATAGTGCTAGGACTTCAACTGATCCTCCAGACCAGGGTGGTGGATACTGCTAGGACTTCAACTGACCCTTCAGACCAGGGTGGTAGATAGTGCTAGGACTTCAACTGACCCTCCAGAACCGGGTGGTGGATACGGCTAGGACTTCAACTGACCCTCCAGACCCGGGTGGTGGATACTGCTAGGACTTCAACTGACCCTCCAGACCAGGGTGGTGGATACTGCTAGGACTTCAACTGACCCTCCAGACCCGGGTGGTAGGTACTGCTAGGACTTCAACTGACCCTCCAGACCAGGGTGGTGGATACTGCTAGGACTTCAACTGACCCTCCAGACCCGGGTGGTAGATACTGCTAGGTCTTCAACTGACCCTCCAGACCAGAGTGGTAGATACTGCTAGGACTTCAACTGACCCTCCAGACCAGGGTGGTAGATACTGCTAGGACTTCAACTGACCCTCCAGACCAGGGTGGTGGATACTGCTAGGTCTTCAACTGACCCTCCAGACCAGGGTGGTGGATACTGCTAGGTCTTCAACTGACCCTCCAGACCAGGGGTGGTGGATACTGCTAGGACTTCAACTGACCCTCCAGACCAGGGTGGTGGATACTGCTAGGACTTCAACTGACCCTCTAGACCAGGGTGGTGGTTACTGCTAGGACTTCAACTGATCCTCCAGACCAGGGTGGTAGATACTGCTAGGACTTCAACTGACCCTCTAGACCAGGGTGGTGGTTACTGCTAGGACTTCAACTGATCCTCCAGACCAGGGTGGTAGATACTGCTAGGACTTCAACTGATCCTCCAGACCAGGGTGGTAGATACTGCTAGGACTTCAACTGACCCTCTAGACCAGGGTGGTGGTTACTGCTAGGACTTCAACTGATCCTCCAGACCAGGGTGGTAGATACTGCTAGGACTTCAACTGATCCTCCAGACCAGGGTGGTAGATACTGCTAGGTCTTCAACTGACCCTCCAGACCAGGGTGGTGGATACTGCTAGGACTTCAACTGACCCTCGATCCTGACTAGTCTCCCAGTTCCTGCTGTTGAAAAACATCCCCACAGCATGATCCTGCAAACACCATGCTTCACCGTAGGATGGTGCCAGGTTTCCTCCAGACGTGATGCTTGGGCGCTCAGGCCAGTGAGTTCAATCTTGGTTTCATCAGAATTAAAGAGTCTTGTTTCTCATGGTCTTTTGGCAAAATCCAAGAGGGCTGTCATGTGCCTTTTACTGAGGAGTGGCATCCGCCTGGCCACTCGACCATAAAGGCCTGATTGGGAGATGGTCTAGCAGTCAAATCAAATCAGACCTAGATTTGGGTGAAGGTTTTAGCGGTTGGAATATTAGGACAATGGGAGGTTTACAAAGTTGCAGAATGTATATGTGGAGGGGATAATAAAAATTATTTAAAAATGGAATTAAAAAGTTTCAAAAATAAAAAAAGGCCTGATTGGTGGAGTGCTGCAGAGATGGTGTCTTTTTAATATATTTTTAACACATTTTTTTGATTACTGCATGATTCCATGTGTTATTTCTTCGTTTGATGTCTTCACTACTTTCTACAATGTAGAAAAATAGTAAAAATAAAGAAAAACCTGTCATTATGCACCAAATCTGTCATTATGGTGTATTGAGATGTCATTAAGGTTGTATTGTGATGTCATTATGGGCTATTGTGATGTCATTATGGGGTATTGTGATGTCATTATGGGGTATTGTGATGTCATTATGGGGTATTGTGATGTCATTATGGGGTATTGTGATGTCATTATGGGGTATTGTGATGTTAGTATGGGGTATTGTGATGTTATTATTGGGTATTGTGATGTCATTATGTGGGTATTGTGATGTTAGTATGGGGTATTGTGATGTTATTATTGGGTATTGTGATGTCACTATGGGGTATTGTGATGTCATTATGGGGTATTGTGATGTCATTATGGGGTTGTAAGTCGCTCTGGATAAGAGCGTCTGCTAAATGACTTAAATGTAAATGTAAATGTATTGTGATGTCATTATGGGGTATTGTGATGTTAGTATGGGGTATTGTGATGTTATTATTGGGTATTGTGATGTCATATGGGGTATTGTGATGTCACTTATGGGGTATTGTGATGTTATTATGGGGTATTGTGATGTCACTATGGGGTATTGTGATGTCATTATGGGGTTTTGTGATGTTATGGGGTATTGTGATGTCATTATGGGGTTTTGTGGATGTCATTATGGGGTATTGTGATGTCATTATGGGGTATTGTGATGTCATTATGGGTATTGTGATGGTATTATTGTGATGTTATTATTGGGTATTGTGATGTCATTATGGGGTATTGTGATGTCATTATGGGGTATTGTGATGTTAGTATGGGGTATTGTGATGTTATTATTGGGTATTGTGATGTCACTATGGGGTATTGTGATGTCATTATGGGTATTGTGATGTCATTATGGGGTATTGTGATGTCATTATGGGGTATTGTGATGTTAGTATGGGGTATTGTGATGTTATTATTGGGTATTGTGGATGTCACTATGGGGTATTGTGATGTCATTATGGGGTATTGTGATGTTAGTATGGGGTATTGTGATGTTATTATTGGGTATTGTGATGTCACTATGGGGCATTGTGATGTCATTATGGGGTTTTGTGATGTCACTATGGGGTATTGTGATGTCATTATGGGGGTTTTGTGATGTCACATATGTGGCCAGGATGTCATTATGGGGTATTGTGTGTAGATTGATGAGGGCATTTTTTTACATTATACATTTTTAGAAAAGGCTGTCAGGGTTAGAAGATTACACTATATAGGATCACAATGGCCAGATGTCCATGACTTTAGGAGAATCTCTGTAGTTGGAAATGTTGCTTAGTGATGTCCCTAACATACGACAGTACTTGGGGGATGAGGTTTGTTTTAATAATATCACATGGCATCAACGGGACTAATGTGACATAGTGAATGATATGCCATAGAGAACACCAGTTAACAACAGAAATCAAGGTCCCGTGTGGGGGCTGGCAGGGTCCATGCTATCTCCACGTCTGATCTGGGAATAATTCTTGGTTTACACAAGTCAGATCAAATCTAATGTTATTAGTCACATGATGAATACAACAGGTGTAGTAGACCTCACAGTGAAATGCTGAATACAACAGGTGTAGTAGACCTCACAGTGAAATGATGAATACAACAGGTGTAGTAGACCTCACAGTGAAATGCTGAATACAACAGGTGTAGTAGACCTCACAGTGAAATGATGAATACAACAGGTGTAGTAGACCTCACAGTGAAATGCTGAATACAACAGGTGTAGTAGACCTTACAGTGAAATGCTGAATACAACAGGTGTAGTAGACCTCACAGTGACATGCTGAATACAACAGGTATAGTAGACCTCACAGTGACATGCTGAATACAACAGGTATAGTAGACCTCACAGTGACATGCTGAATACAACAGGTATAGTAGACCTCACAGTGACATGCTGAATACAACAGGTGTAGTAGACCTTACAGTGAAATGATGAATACAACAGGTGTAGTAGACCTCACAGTGAAATGATGAATACAACAGGTATAGTAGACCTCACAGTGACATGCTGAATACAACAGGTGTAGTAGACCTTACAGTGAAATGATGAATACAACAGGTGTAGTAGACCTCACAGTGACATGCTGAATACAGGTGTAGTAGACCTTACAGTGAAATGCTGAATACAACAGGTGTAGTAGACCTCACAGTGAAATGATGAATACAACAGGTGTAGTAGACCTTACAGTGAAATGATGAATACAACAGGTGTAGTAGACCTCACAGTGAAATGCTGAATACAACAGGTGTAGTAGACCTCATGAAATGCTGAATACAACAGGTGTAGTAGACCTCACAGTGACATGCTGAATACAACAGGTGTAGTAGACCTCACAGTGAAATGCTGAATACAACAGTGTAGTAGACCTCACAGACAGTTGAATACAACAGGTGTAGTAGACCTCACAGTGACATGCTGAATACAACAGGTGTATTAGACCTTTACAGTGAAATGATGAATACAACAGGTGTAGTAGACCTCACAGTGAAATGCTGAATACAACAGGTGTAGTAGACCTCACAGTGAAATGCTGAATACAACAGGTGTAGTAGACCTACAGTGACATGCTGGAATACAACAGGTGTAGTAGACCTTACAGTGACATGCTGAATACAACAGGTGTAGTAGACCTTACAGTGAAATGATGAATACAACAGGTGTAGTAGACCTCACAGTGAAATGCTGAATACAACAGGTGTAGTAGACCTTACAGTGAACTGCTGAATACAAAAGGTGTAGGTAGATCTTACAGTGAAATGCTGAATACAACAGGTGTAGGTAGACCTTACAGTGACATGCTGAATACAACAGGTGTAGTAGACCTTACAGTGAAATGCCGAATACAACAGGTGTAGTAGACCTCACAGTGACATGCTGAATACAACAGGTGTAGTAGACCTTACAGTGAAATGCTGAATACAACAGCTGTAGTAGACCTCACAGTGAAATGCTGAATACAACAGGTGTAGTAGACCTCACAGTGAAATGCTGAATACAACAGGTGTAGTAGACCTCACAGTGACATGCTGAATACAACAGGTGTAGTAGACCTCACAGTGAAATGCTGAATACAACAGGTGTAGTAGACCTCACAGTGACATGCTGAATACAACAGGTGTAGTAGACCTCACAGTGACATGCTGAATACAACAGGTGTAGTAGACCTTACAGTGAAATGCTGAATACAACAGGTGTAGTAGACCTCACAGTGAAATGCTGAATACAACAGGTGTAGTAGACCTTACAGTGAAATGATGAATACAACAGGTGTAGTAGACCTCACAGTGAAATGCTGAATACAACAGGTGTAGTAGACCTCACAGTGAAATGCTGAATACAACAGGTGTAGTAGACCTCACAGTGACATGCTGAATACAACAGGTGTAGTAGACCTCACAGTGAAATGCTGAATACAACAGGTGTAGTAGACCTCACAGTGACATGCTGAATACAACAGGTGTAGTAGACCTCACAGTGACATGCTGAATACAACAGGTGTATTAGACCTTACAGTGAAATGATGAATACAACAGGTGTAGTAGACCTCACAGTGAAATGCTGAATACAACAGGTGTAGTAGACCTCACAGTGAAATGCTGAATACAACAGGTGTAGTAGACCTTACAGTGAAATGATGAATACAACAGGTGTAGTAGACCTCACAGTGAAATGATGAATACAACAGGTGTAGTAGACCTTACAGTGAGATGATGAATACAACAGGTGTAGTAGACCTTACAGTGACATGCTGAATACAACAGGTGTAGTAGACCTCACAGTGACATGCTGAATACAACAGGTGTAGTAGACCTTACAGTGAAATGCTGAATACAACAGGTGTAGTAGACCTCACAGTGAAATGATGAATACAACAGGTGTAGTAGACCTTACAGTGAAATGATGAATACAACAGGTGTAGTAGACCTCACAGTGAAATGCTGAATACAACAGGTATAGTAGACCTCACCGTGAAATGCTGAATACAACAGGTGTAGTAGACCTCACAGTGACATGCTGAATACAACAGGTGTAGTAGACCTCACAGTGAAATGCTGAATACAACAGGTGTAGTAGACCTCACAGTGACA
>NW_027011389.1:597511-603373 GCF_036934945.1 Oncorhynchus masou masou | reverse complement strand
TGAAATCAGACAGTAAAGTATAATTCTGAGGGACAGATTTGGTCTCCAAGGACAACATATTCTGTTAGAGAGGATGTGAACCCTGTATTACTGTTGCCATACGCAAGGCATCGATCATACTACAGATTTATCAGCTCAGTCACTAATGGAAATCCATCCCAAATGACACGCTATTCCCTATATAGTACACTACTTTAAACTAGCCAAATGGCACCCTATTCCCTATATATAGTACACTACTTTAAACTAGCCAAATGGCACCCTATTCCCTATATATAGTACACTACTTTAAACTAGCCAAATGGCCCCCTATTCCCTATATAGTGCACTAATTTAGACCAGACAAATGGCCCCCTACTCCCTATATAGGGCACAACTTTAGACCAGCCAAATGGCCCCCTATTCCCTATATAT
Source organism: Oncorhynchus masou masou (assembly GCF_036934945.1). NCBI lineage: Eukaryota > Metazoa > Chordata > Actinopteri > Salmoniformes > Salmonidae > Oncorhynchus > Oncorhynchus masou. Next base: position 602,959 of record NW_027011389.1, on the reverse strand, counting down.
AGTGCACTACTTTAAACTAGCCAAATGGCCCCTATTCCCTATATAGTGCACTAATTTAGACCAGCCAAAAGGCCCCCTATTCCCTATATATAGTGCACTACTTTAAACTAGCCAAATGGCACCCTATTCCCTATATAGTGCACTAATTTAGACCAGACAAATGGCCCCCTACTCCCTATATAGGGCAAAACTTTAGACCAGCCAAATGGCCCCCTATTCCCTATATATATTGCACTACTTTAAACTAGCCAAATGGCCCCCTATTCCCTATATAGTGCACTAGTTTAGACCAGACAAATGGCCCCCTACTCCCTATATAGGGCACAACTTTAGACCAGCCAAATGGCCCCCTATTCCCTATATATATTGCACTACTTTAAACTAGCCAAATGGCCCCCTATTCCCTATATAGTGCACTAGTTTAGACCAGACAAATGGCCCACTACTCCCTATATAGGGCACAACTTTAGACCAGCCAAATGGCCCCCTATTCCCTATATATATTGCACTACTTTAAACTAGCCAAATGGCCCCCTATTCCCTATATAGTGCACTAATTTAGACCAGCCAAATGGCCCACTACTCCCTATATAGTGCACTACTTTTTGGCCGATACCCAGTGACTCTCTTTCTGTTTTCTCTCTCGTTTCTACCCAGGGCCCTGGTCAAAAGCAGTGCCCTTCACTCTGAGAAGATAAGGGTCTGTCTAGAACCTAAAAGGGTTGTTCGGCTGTGCCCCCATAGGAGAACCCCTAGGAGAACCCTTAGGAACCCGTTAGTCTTTCATAAAGCCTGATACACAGCCTTAATGGACATACAGGACAAGTTTATCATTCAAAGCGTTTTGTTTCCTTACGGTCCCATTCCTATTATATAATCTGTCTGAGTCACAAATTACTTCATATTACCTATGTAGTGTACTACTTTAGACCAGGGCACATGTGGGAGAGAGACAGACAGCAAGAGAGAGAGAGTGAGAGAGAGAGAGAGAGAGAGACAGAATGAGAGAGAGACAAAATGAGAGAGAGACAGAATGAGAGAGAGACAGAATGAGAGAGAGACAGGATGAGAGACAGAGACAGAGAGAGACAGAGACAGGCAGACAGACAGACAGACAGACAGACAGACAGACAGACAGACAGACAGACAGACAGACAGAGTAGTGCACTATGTAGGGAACAGTGTGCCATTTGGGATGCAGACTGTGTTGTCTTTGCTGTTATCTTCTCTCTTTTCCTGTTAAGATTCTTTAATCAGTAGACGCCCCTCCGGCAGGCATTAATCACTATAGTTATAACACAGTGTGATACAGACTGTTGTAGTCGTCACTTGCACAGGCAAACAACTTCAATATGCTGCAGATGTCTTGACAGAGCAGGAGAGGCTTTACTGTCCTCAACTTTAACATCTGATGTGGTGTTCAAGACAAACAGGCAAACAACTTCAACATGCTGCAGATGTCTTGACAGAGCAGGAGAGGCTTTACTGTCCTCGACTTTAACATCTGATGTGGTGTTCAAGACAAACAGGCAAACAACTTCAACATGCTGCAGATGTCTTGACAGAGCAGGAGAGGCTTTACTGTCCTCGACTTTAACAACTGATGTGGAGTTCAAGACACACAGTTCTCGCACGGAATCTTTGTGACTTTGTGTAGTTACATAAATGATCACATTTGAGTTCAACATCTAGAAGAGATTATGCCATGTACAGGGGCATTCGGACAACATCTAGAAGAGATACTACCATGTACAGGGGCATTCGGACAACATCTAGAAGAGATACTACCATGTACAGGGGCATTCGGACAACATCTAGAAGAGATAGGGGCCATGTACAGGGGCATTCGGACAACATCTAGAAGAGATACTACCATGTACAGGGGCATTCGGACCACATCTAGAAGAGATACTACCATGTACAGGGGCATTCGGACAACATCTAGAAGAGATAGTACCATGTACAGGGGCATTCGGACAACATCTAGAAGAGATAGGGGCCATGTACAGGGACATTCGGACAACATCTAGAAGAGATAGGGGCCATGTACAGGGGCATTCTGACAACATCTAGAAGAGATAGGGGCCATGTACAGGGGCATTCGGACAACATCTAGAAGAGATAGGGGCCATGTACAGGGGCATTCAGACAACATCTAGAAGAGATAGGGGCCATGTACAGGGGCATTCGGACAACATCTAGAAGAGATAGGGGCCATGTACAGGGGCATTCAGACAACATCTAGAAGAGATAGGGGCCATGTACAGGGACATTCGGACAACATCTAGAAGAGATACTACCATGTACAGGGGCATTCGGACAACATCTAGAAGAGATACTACCATGTACAGGGGCATTCGGACAACATCTAGAAGAGATAGGGGCCATGTACAGGGGCATTCGGACAACATCTAGAAGAGATACTACCATGTACAGGGGCATTCGGACCACATCTAGAAGAGATACTACCATGTACAGGGGCATTCGGACAACATCTAGAAGAGATAGGGGCCATGTACAGGGGCATTCTGACAACATCTAGAAGAGATAGGGGCCATGTACAGGGGCATTCGGACAACATCTAGAAGAGATAGGGGCCATGTACAGGGGCATTCAGACAACATCTAGAAGAGATAGGGGCCATGTACAGGGACATTCGGACAACATCTAGAAGAGATAGGGGCCATGTACAGGGGCATTCGGACAACATCTAGAAGAGATAGGGGCCATGTACAGGGGCATTCGGACAACATCTAGAAGAGATAGGGGCCATGTACAGGGGCATTCGGACAACATCTAGAAGAGAAGGGGCCATGTACATGGGCATTCGGACAACATCTAGAAGAGATACTACCATGTACAGGGGCATTCGGACAACATCTAGAAGAGATACTACCATGTACAGGGGCAATCGGACAACATCTAGAAGAGATAGGGGCCATGTACAGGGGCATTCTGACAACATCTAGAAGAGATAGGTACCATGTACAGGGGCATTCGGCCAACATCTAGAAGAGATACTACCATGTACAGGGGCATTCGGACAACATCTAGAAGAGATAGGTACCATGTACAGGGGCATTCGGACAACATCTAGAATAGATACTACCATGTACAGGGGCATTTGGACAACATCTAGAAGAGATAGGGGCCATGTACAGGGGCATTCGGACAACATCTTGAAGAGATAGGGGCCATGTACAGGGGCATTCGGACAACATCTAGAAGAGAAGGGGCCATGTACAGGGGCATTCGGACAACATCTAGAAGAGAAGGGGCCATGTACAGGGGCATTCGGACAACATCTAGAAGAGATAGGGGCCATGTACAGGGGCATTCGGACAACATCTAGAAGAGATAGGGGCCATGTACAGGGGCATTCGGACAACATCTAGAAGAGATAGGGGCCATGTACAGGGGCATTCGGACAACATCTAGAAGAGATAGGGGCCATGTACAGGGGCATTCGGACAGTATTCAGACACGTTGACTGATATAACAGTTCAGAAATACACCGTGTATCACACAGCCTGATATAACAGGCAGAATTACACCGTGTATCACACAGCCTGATATAACAGGCAGAAATACACCGTGTATCACACAGCCTGATATAACAGGCAGTATTACACCGTGTATCACACAGCCTGATATAACAGGCAGAATTAATTATCACACAGCCTGATATCACACAGCCTGATATAACATAACACCGATATGAATTACAGTCTGATATATCACACAGCCTGATATAACAGGCAGAATTACACCGATATGTATCACACAGCCTGATATAACAGGCAGAATTACACCGTGTATCACACAGCCTGATATAACAGGCAGTATTACACCGTGTATCACACAGCCTGATATAACAGGCAGAATTACACCATGTATCACACAGCCTGATATAACAGGCAGAATTACACCGTGTATCACACAGCCTGATATAACATAACACCGTGTATCACACAGCCTGATATAACAGGCAGTATTACACCGTGTATCACACAGCCTGATATAACAGGCAGAAATACACCATGTATCACACAGCCTGATATAACAGGCAGAATTACACCGTGTATCACACAGCCTGATATAACAGGCAGAATTACACCGTGTATCACACAGCCTGATATAACAGGCAGTATTACACCATGTATCACACAGCCTGGTATAACAGGCAGAATTACACTGTGTATCACACAGCCTGATATAACAGGCAGAATTACACCGTGTATCACACAGCCTGATATAACAGGCAGAATTACACCGTGTATCACACAGCCTGAAACAGCACAGAAAGCCAGTTGTATTGTAACTAGTTGGTGTTTGTTTTCAGTCAAACAAGTTAACAATATTTTCCTCCACTTCAGTCTCATTCCCAACCATAAAAATATTAAACACACACACAACACACAGAGAGAGAAAACCTGATTTACAAAACAACAACAAACCAAAATGTTTTTCTTCCTTCGTACTGTAAGTAAACAAGTTTTTATTCCGTCTTGATTAAGTCTTCACATCAGAGCCGTACAGAGGGGGGGGGGGGGGGTAGGAGGGGTGGGGGTACGAGAGGGGGGGGGGTATGATACAACGGGGGACTCGTCCGCTCATCAAGGTTGCTTGCATATAATAACATGTATTTCCAAGGCAGCCCTGCGAGTGATGTTGGCAAATGACTTTTGATGTGCAGTTGGATTAACATAACTGGGGAGGAGGGATAGGAGTGAAGAGATCCCTCGGTCCCGGAAGACACGGAGAGTACTACCACGTATTAGTGACTGACGTTGCCTTCCAAATGGCACACTTCTTCTACCCTTTGAGCATAGGGCTCTGGTCGATAAGAAGCGCACTACGTACCGGATAATGATGTCATTTGGGACACAATTGGGGCTTTTTTTTTTACCCCCAAAACCACAAAACAAACAGAAAAATGAAACAGGATGTAAACACAGAATAGGAAGTAGAATATTAAACAGGATGTAAACACAGAACAGGAAGTAGGATATTAAACAGGATGTAAACACAGAACAGGAAGTAGGATATTAAACAGGATGTAAACACAGAACAGGAAGTAGGATATTAAAAATGATGTAAACACAGAACAGGAAGTAGGATATTAAACAGGATGTAAACACAGAACAGGAAGTAGGATATTAAACAGGATGTAAACACAGAACAGGAAGTAGGATATTAAACAGGATGTAAACACAGAACAGGAAGTAGGATATTAAACAGGATGTAAACACAGAATAGGAAGTAGGATATTAAACAGGATGTAAACACAGAACAGGAAGTAGGATATTAAACAGGATTTAAATACAGCATGTGAAACAGGATATCAGACAGGATATAAACACAGAATGTGAAGCAGGAAGACAGAAGATCTGAAAGATTCTTTAGGGTTCTGAGTATGGATGGATGGATGGATGGATGGATGGATGG